>NC_081569.1:118751818-118759753 GCF_022355385.1 Mustela nigripes | reverse complement strand
AGGGGCGCCTGGGTGGCTCAGTGGGTTAAGCCACTGCCTTCGGCTCAGGTCATGATCTCAGGGTCCTGGGATCGAGTCCCGCATCGGGCTCTCTGCTCGGCAGGGAGCCTGCTTCCTCCTCTCTCTCTGCCTGCCTCTCTGCCTACTTGTGATCTCTCTCTGTCAAATAAATAAATAAAATCTTAAAAAAAAAAAATGTTCAGTTTTCAAGTAATCATCTAAGAGTAGCTGGCCTTTGAGATGTCATTTAAATGAATGGCAAAGCGCTCTGAGATTTTCCACCAAAACTACAGGCAGCCAGCGAAGTGCAGATGGGTTGTTTGTGTATTCAGGAAGCACGCTTCTCCTCCTCCTGGAACTCAGTCACCCCTTCCAACAGCACCCTCCTCCGATGTTCTGCAAATGCATACATCGCGGGCTGCCAATTCCATAACACACTGCGGTTTCCTTCCTAAAAGACTCCCAGTCTTTGATGGCACTGCAAGGAACTGAGTGCCATCAGCATAAAAACGAAATGCAGGGTTTTTAAGGCTCTGTCCCAGAGTCCTTCGAACCACCCATCTGAGAGGCAACTTTAAGGGAAGGAGACTTATACTCTCTACTTGTAGTTTGAAATTCATTAGGGGAAACTAGTCCCCCAATTCAGTAGCAGATGTGGTCACAATGATGGCAATCTCTTTCTTCATTTAGAATATAGTAACTAATTTTTTTTTCTAAATGGGGAATTTCAAAAGCTTTTAGTGCAATCCTTTCTTTCTACAAATAAGGAAACTTAGATCTAGAGAAGCTACATAAAAATAAAAATGCCGGGTCAGTCATTTCTCCATTTGAATCCTGTTCTGAGTGTTCTATCCACCAGACTCCTATCTAACTTGGAGGGCCGTGAGGCCCTGGCTAACAGAGCACCTCCGAGAAGCTCAAAACAGCTCCTGGAGATGGGTTTGGAGATGGAGACTTGCCATGTCTGGTTTAGGGAAACCTGAACATTTGAGAAGCAGAAAAGCTGAGCCTTGACGGTTTCCATGGTGACCACTGAGCCCAAGTCTATGCTCTAATGAGCCAGCTGGCCAGCCAGCACCTGGGAGCAAAGGTTGTGGGACATTCCAGGAATATCCACGCACAACTGAGCTCCTCAGAGGAAATCAAATGGGTGGCTAGGCTGCTAGTAAGGGCTTCTTTGGGGACACATAGACACAGCAGATCTCAACTCATGTGTCTTCCATACATCATTCCACACAATCATCACCAAAACCTTCTAAAGTAGATTTGAATTCTATCCTCCTCTTTCTCACCGATGAGTAAACTGAGGTCGCTCACCCAGGATCACTGAGCTCATTAAAGATAGCTCTAAGCTACCTAGATGTCCATCAACAGATGAATGGATCAAGAAGATGTGGTATATATACACAATGGAATACTATGCAGCCATCAAAAGAAATGAAATCTTGCCATTTGCAACAACATGGATGGAACTAGAGCGTATCATGCTTAGCGAAATAAGTCAAGCAGAGAAAGACAACTATCATATGATCTCCCTGATATGAGGAAGTGGTGATGCAACATGGAGGCTTAAGTGGGTAGAAGAATAAATGAAACAAGATGGGATTGGGAGGGAGACAAACCATAAGTGACTCTTAATCTCGCAACAAACTGAGGGTTGCCGGGGGGAGGGGGTTTGGGAGAAGGGGGTGGGATTATGGACATTGGGGAGGGTATGTGATTTGGTGAGTGCTGTGAAGTGTGTAAACCTGGTGATTCACAGACCTGTACCCCTGGGGATAAAAATATATGTTTATAAAAAATAAAAAATTAAAAAAAAAAAAAAAAAAGATAGCTCTAAGCTAGTTCTCCTGCCCCATTCCTCCGCTCTCTCAAACCTGAAATTGTTCACCTGCAGAGCGCCCCTGTCTTTTTCTGAAGAGAAGTTATATTCTTGTCTCCGAGAGAAAAACAAGTGCGGTGTTAGAGCTCACCACTGATCTATCTTTACCCATCATTGCTAGATTCCAAAACGGTCTCAAATAGTCACTTTTAAATATTAAGTCATCATCAGAAACAATTCCCTGAAGAAGGTTTGAAAGACTCGAGAACTAGGTCAGTAACGAAAAAGAAAGCAAAAATGATGCTACGCCTGAGCCAAACAAGTTCCCTGTGAGATCATACAGATAAGTGTTAGTTAAAGGGCATTGAGAAGCCCAAGCCAATGGCATCTTCTCCAAAAACACATCACTGAGGCCAGGAATGCCATCTTTAGTAAATAAATTCCTTGAGTTGAGTTTTTGTCCCTTGTTTAAAGGTAAGTGTTCCCAGGAAGAAAAAACCCACTAAGATAATGGCAATCATCAACACCTTAGTATAAGTTAGTACATGCTACTACTGAGAGAGCACTCAGAAATGAGATGACAGAGAGGGTGGGGCCATGAAGAGACAGATAAAAAGCATGATGGCAGAATCTGGAAAAGGCAGGCTTCTGGAAGAGGTCTTAGAAGCCAGGATCAGCCTAAAGATACCAGACCTAGAAATAAAAAGGAGTGAAGAGTTTCCAATAACAAAACAAATGGATTTACTTCTTTACGTTATTGCCAATACACTTAGCAAACTATCTTCCCTCTTTAAGATGGAACTGAGTACGCCTCCCGTCTTCAGAAAACCTCATTTGGGACCACCTATACTTAACCCTCTTGTGTTGTGATTCCAGAAATACCACTGTAAAGAAGGAAACTGCTAAAGAGAAGGGAGTTTAGGCACAGTACTTGTGACTACCATAGGCCAAAACAGAAAATACGATTATGACATAAACTCTTCCATTAAAAGTGACAATGAAAAGAATAAATGAAACAAGGTGGGATCAGGAGGGAGACAAACCATAAGAGACTTAATCTCACAAACCAAACTGAGGGTTGCTGGGGGGAGGAAGTAGGGAGAGGGGGTGAGATTATGGACATTGGGGAGGGTATGTGCTGTGAAGTGTGTAAACCTGGGGATTCACAGACCTGTACCCCTGGGGCTAATAACACATTCTATGTTAATAAAAAAATAAAAAAATATTTTTTAAAAAAGTGACAATGATATGATAACACCCTAATCATTCATTCTAGATCCCGTCGGGCTAAAAAGCCAGTTGGATTGCAGAGGTGAGGGTTTAAATTGACGTGGTACTCACTCGAAAGACCTTCTCCACTCTTGCAATGCTCTTCCCAAAGATGGTTCCAAGTTGGTCTCCAATTCCAGCCAATAAGAAACCAAAGAGCGGAATTCCAAAGATGGCATATAAAATACAAAAGATTTTGCCTCCTTCAGTGCTTGGAGCAATATTCCCATACCCTGGTGAGAAACAGTAAAAAGAGAGAGAGAGAGAGAGTGGTGAGGTGGCCAAGAAATGAAAGAGCTGAATCAAAGAATCCACAGATTTCTTAAAGGGTTTCTATGCAATCCCGCTGCACAAGCTTCAGGGAGAGGAGCATCATCAAAAATCTAACATTCAGGGGACGCCTGGGTGGCTCAGTGGGTTTAATGTCTGCCTTCAGCTCAGGTCATGATCCAAGGGACCTAGCATCGAGCCCCGCATCAGGCTCCCTGCTCAGCGGGAAGCCTGCTTCTCCCTCTCCTACTCCCCCTGCTTGTTCCCTCTCTCACTGTGTCTCTCTCTGTCAAATAAATAAAACAGTTTTTTTAAAAATCTAACATTCAAAACATTACTTCTTTTCCTTCTCTCCCTGGAAAGAGTTTTAAGGAAATCCAGCCTTCCTGGATCTTACTGTGTTTCATTAGATTACATTTTAGGAAATTCACAGTCACCTAGAATTGCACTGCTGGTGAAAAGCAGTATCTTCCATTTCAGAAACACCAAATACCTTGGACATATGTGTTCAGGGAGATGTGAAGGTCCAAGGAGGCCTCACCGTGGCCCTTTCTAGATTGGAAAAGAGCTTCTCCTTTAGTCTCTTCCCACAAGCCTTCCCTCCACTTGACAGACTGGCTGTCTTCCACATTGGGCTCTCTAGGCTGATGGGTGCTCTGCATTGGGCAGGGTATGTGGTCTAGCACAAATGCAGAAAGGACCCAGGGATCATATAGCTCCATCCTGAGAAGCCTGAAAACAGCAGAGCAGCGAAGGAAGCTCGTGCCTCTTCCCGCACTGACGGTGATGTTTAGCTCTACTTGACTCTTTTTTTCTTGACTGGGAACTCTGCTTCGTGTATGGGTCCTGCCTCTCCTCCCACTCATTTCTTTCATCAAGGGCTATCAGGTGCTAAAGACATGTTTATTAATGGGATGGGTGTTTGAATATAAAAGAATCTTTTTATAGCCATGTCTACAATATGTATTTCAAATACTGCTTGAAAACACCAACATCTGCATTCTTAAGAATTTTGCAATTATGTAAGTAAATTCTGTATAGTGAGTACTGGGCTTCCTCTGTGTGAATGGGGCTAAGGGAAGTAATACTGAAGGGGAAAGGCTATGGTATTGGCATGAGTTATAGAGAGATGAGAATCTAAATTTCTCAATATTGAGTTTCATGCCAATGAATATTGCCGATGAATATTGCAGTATTATGCTAACTACCATCTGGAGAGTCACCCAACAGTTCTCCCCTATTAGGGTAACTCAGGTGGGGCCTGTTTCCAAATCCATGTGATGGGTGAGTTACTGGGTTCATGGTCGCAAGCAGCTAGGCTTGCGGCACGTTGGCCAAGGCCAATGTTGATGCTGCCCATCCTGCATCTCCTACAAGCCTCGGGAACTCGCTGCAGCCGTCTGCTTTTGGGTGGTGAGTCACCTGGCTATTTTCCTTTTCAATTTTCTTGTCAGAATCATTCAAACCTTTTATCATGAAATTATCTAAATTACAGTTTTCATTTCTCAGATGAGTGTTCAGGCAAGCCTTCCTCCTCTTGCATTCCTTTTACTCAGCACCGTTTTCATTTAACTGTGCAAAAAAGGCTCTTGGAACTTTTTTCGGGTGCTTTCAAGAATATGGACAAAACCATTTTTCTAAGTGTTGCCCAGGGAATAAAGGTGCCTACACAGCTTCCCTTCACACAGGTCAATGGGGATCTGCGGAAACATCTCTGACTCTTGCTTGACTGTCTCCGATCTGTCGGAAATCAGTCAGGGAAGTAGGTTTTCTTCTGATCGCTGTCAGGGAAGGTAGTTTTCTTCCCTCTCAGTATCTCAGAAGGAAACATGCGTAGACAGCACAGGCAAACAAACTGAAGCTTTGAGCCTGCTGAATAGGCGTCTCGTTAACCCCAACAAGGAAGTGTGCACACTTTCCCCAGCTTTTGGTGAGGATCTGCCCCCCTGCCTGGGTCAGGACTGTGTTCAGGGAACTTGCTGGTAGCTTCCAAAGAGCATGACAAAGGAGAGAGAAGACAGAGGGTCCGGATCCAATTCTACCTCACTGCACCTGGTTGTCCCCAGAGTCTCTTAACCTCCACAAACCCCGGTGTCAGAGGGGTTTGAGGATCATGTGGAAAAATCAGTGAGCTGTAAAGTACCGTATGAATGCAAAGTAGTAGTATTACTCATAGTATTATTACTACAATTGACTCCTTATTTACTCAGTGTTTCACAGACTAGAACACTATGTTAAAATTATAACAAAGATCTTGGGCAAGGACACCAGTAAGTAAAATCCGCTAATACTCAAATAAGTCTTTTTTTTTTTTTTAAGATTTTATTTATTTATTTGACAGACAGAGATCACAAGTAGGCAGAGATGCAGGCAGAGAGAGAGAGGAGGAAGCAGGCTCCCTGCTGAGCAGAGAGCCTGATGTGGGGCTCGATCCCAGGACTCTGGGATCATGACCTGAGCCAAAGGCAGAGGCTTTAACCCACTGCGCCACCCAGGCGCCCCTCAAATAAGTCTTTAAATATATTCAAGGCCATCACTTCATACTGGGCATAAGGTAATTGCCATTCTTAAGTAACACTGTGTTTGTGCATTGTGTGTGTGTACGTGTGTGTGTGTGTGTGTGAGTGTGTGTCTTGTCTCTGAGGAACTATATGGGCAAGCTGTCCCAGGGGAACCCTCAACCCTGTTGTTCCAGACTTTTAACACTTTGAGGCTTTGCTCTGAGACAATGGGAAGGCCACATTCCTGGATATTTGGCTTTACTTTACTGAGCCTATAAGACTGCTCTGCTCCTCCACCCAGGATCCTTGGCAGAACCTTGAAGGAGGGGTGACAGTTATATAGACTGGAGACTGGAGACTGGACAGCTTCCTGTTCTGACACTCCCACTTCCTGACTCTCAGATCTTGAGGATTTCCTTAACCTTTCTGCCTCACTTTCCTCCTCTGACATGGAGCTGTTGACAGCACAGCTATTAAAGATGAAAAGAGGGGCACCTGGGTGGCTCAGTCAGTTAGGCACCGACTCTTGGTTTCAGCTCAGATCTTGATCTCAGGGTCATGGGATCAAACCCCATGGCAGACTCTGCACTCAGCAGGGAGTCTGCTTGGGATTCTCTCTCTTCCTCTCTCTACCCCTCCCCCTAAAAAAAAAATAAATAAATCTTTAAAAAAAAAAAAGATGAAAAGGCTTACATGTGAAGTATAAGTTACCTGTGGAGATTAAATACATATAAATCATGACACAGAGTAAGCACTCAGTAAGTATTAGCCGTGATCATCTTGCCCGGGGTTTTGTGTAGGAAGAAATCACTTCTGAGTAATATGTTTCCGGGAAAACTAAGCCCCAGGAGAAAACAGATGGTTGGTTCCTGTTTTCCCTCCAGAAACTGCACGGTTCTCCCACAGTGCCAGGCCAAGGGACAGAATGTCTGTACCGCCAATGGGGCTGGCTCAGTGAGTTGCATGGTCCCCCTGCTGCATTTGGGGTGTGGGAATCTCTCGGCACAGCTAGGGGCAGCAACATCTGGGGAATGAGATGGGAGGACACGGAGGCAAGAGAGGCGGCTGGCCAGAGAGCACTAGCCCAGAACAGTAGAACTGGCTGTAAGGAAAGCAAAAGAAGTCCAAACAGTGACTTTTGGTAGGAGAGAACCAACCCGGCAAAGACTGTCTGTTAAGAATGAGAAGAACCAGGGCAGGCCTTGGCTCTGTTTCCCTCTAGCCAGAGAACAACTCCTGGCCCTTTTTGAAGAGGAAGCTGGTGTTTAAAGAAGGCTGCCTGAGTCGCTCTTGTGTAACACTTCCATTTGCTGTTTATATGCCAAAGTCGGACCTTTGCCAAACCATGTGCCGTTCAACCTTGTTATTTGGTGAAGAGTGTTCATTCGAGAACCAGAATGTCTAGGGGTGCTAACCTGGCTCTCTGGGGGTGAAATCTGTGTATCGGCACTAAGAAGGGCCCCACGCTTGGTTTATTGATATTGCTGTTGCCATTTTGATCTTCTTAATCATTTTTTAACAAGGGACCACATTTTCATTTTACACTGGGCCCTACAAATTTTGTAGCTCATCCTACTGAATGTAGCGGGGCTCACCTGCTTACTAACCATGAGATAATGGCCAAGTTGCTTGACATCTTGGAGCCTCTGCTTTCTCATCAGTCATCTGAACTAATAACAGTACCTACTGGATATGCTGAATGAGAGACGAAGTGAGATAATTATATGGATCCCACTGCCTGGCACCTGTGGGCGCTCAGTAAATGTTAGTCCCAATGAAGGCGCCTTCCAAAGCCACAGGTGAGCCCCCAGTTCAGGTGCTGGGTAAGTAGAAATAGCTACTCAGGTACTTTGGCAGGTACAACTCTTTTTTTTAAATCTTTTTTTTTAATATTTTACTTATTTATTTGACAAAGAGAGAGAGGACAAGTAGGCAGAAAGGCAGGCAGAGAGAGAGGAGGAAGCAGGCTCCCTGCTGAGCAGAGAGCCCAATGCGGGGCTCGATTCCAAGACCCTGAGATCATGACCTGAGCTGAAGGCAGAAGCTTAACCCACTGAGCCACCCAGGCGCCCC
>NC_081569.1:118611854-118751418 GCF_022355385.1 Mustela nigripes | reverse complement strand
ACACGCTCACAAAATAGAAGTCTGTGATTATGGTGTAGGTAGTATATCCAACGGAACCCAATAAAAATTGTTTTTCAAAGAACCTTAGTAATATGGGAAAATGTTTAGAGGATTGCATCACAAATTATATAAACTCGAGTAAGCAGGATGATGTTTGGATACTTCACAAATAATGAAAAGACAGCTTCTCAGCTCCAGCGACTCCACCGCACAACCCCAAAGAGTGGAAAACTTCTCAAGACCTAGAAGAATTCATGGGCTCTGAGCTTTCCTATAAGCCTTGCGACCATATATGATGAGTGAATTTACCACCAAATAATTATTCTTACTATCATTGTGTTCAGGTTTTATTTAGAATTCTCTAACTGTGTGATTTTGCAAAGATCCACCACTCTAGAGTTAAAATTAAGCCAGCTAAATGGTTTTCACCTTACAGTGCTTTTTCAATGAAGAGAAAGAGAGAGTGAGAGAGAAAATAGCGCTTTTACCCATAGTGTAGAACAAGGGCCCAGTCTCTAGCAGAAAACCAAACCATGATATTAAAGTGGACTTGTATTTGGGGCTGGGTTTTATCTTCATCTGTTTTTTGTTTATATGCTTGTTTCATAGTAGTTTCCCTTTCAGCATCCACCTTCCCTTCAGGTTTGGGGGAAAGGTCTTCATCCCATGCACAGACATGACATAATGTAAGAAAACATTGGTTTTCTTACCTGCCTCCCACAACAGAGGCAACAGAGACTCCCAGGAAGCCAGGACAAAAATGCCTTTACCCAGAGGCTCATCCAATAGATGTTCTGTCTAAGACATTAAGAATGAATGGCCCAAAGAAGGTGGGGGGGGGGGGGGGGGGGGGTCAGGCACAGGCCTTCGAGGCCAGAGGACACTTATGGACCCTCTATGATCTCTGCTCCTTAAGTGTATATTACTTAGGATTTTTTCAGTCTTAGGTGATAGAAAACCCAATGCAGTCTGGCTTCAACAAAAACAGGTATCACTGCCCCCAGGGAATAAGGGATTCAACATTTATTTCTTAACACCTTGCAGGTAGCTTCAACTAAAGTCCAAAACATGTTAGCTGGACCTCATTTATCACGCTGCTGTTCTTCTGCTGCTTCTTTAATGTTATTTGAATTCTAGCCAAGAACATGACTGCCACTCCTGGGCCTATCTCTTTCCAGATTGACCTCCAAGAAGAAAGAGAGGAAGCCACTTCCTCAAAAGTTTAAGCAAAAGTCCAGGAACTGAATTTCTTATTGGCCTAATCTAGATCTCACATCCATCTCTGAACGAAGGACTGTGGGCAGACACAGGCAAAGCACTAGATTTCTTGGTCTAGAAATAGTAATTCATCCCTTTGGGCCTGGAGGCCAACCTTGTGGAAGAAGGCCACTTAGGAACTGGTGATCAGGAGACAAGAGTGTATAAGTGAATGGACACCAGGCAGCAGAAGCCAAGGACTACGAATGATTTGCCCAAAGATTCCAGGGCACATACACTACAAAGGGCAGCAAATGTTACAAACGAAATGCTTCTCTTTAGGCAGATGGAACCAGCATTCCCCATAACGTGAGGTCATGTGGTCAATAAACATGGTTGTTTAATAAACTGAGCCCCTGGGACCCTAACAAGTTGACACACTAAATACCATCGGCGAGCATTCCAGCATAGCTATAGTGTTTTTCAGTGCATCCTACAGACCCCTGATTTAACCATTTCATAAAGCAAGAAAATTAGGATTTTACTTTCTGTCTTCTTTAATACACACTAATGTCCCATGGATCCAACACTGGGTATTGGATCGCATTTCCCAAAAGGGACCCCTTGAAGTGGCCCAGACTTCCTCAGCTTTAATTATTTTACGATAAATCCTCCTAAAATGTATGGCACATATCCCCATCTTAGTAACACCAGGATGATGAACACAATTTAATCCGACACTGGTCTTTTCTGATCCAGGACAGTGATGCTCTTGGGTGTCATTGAGTTTTATAGCACGTTTTACCCTTATACCAAATGGTGCCAGGCCACTGGGAGCTATAATATTGTGGACTAAAATGATCCAGTCTGGGGGCACCTGGGTGGCTCAGTGGGTTAAAGACTCTGCCTTCAGCTCAGGTCATGATCCCAGGGTCCTGGGATCAAGCCCCACATCAGGCTCTCTGCTCAGCGGGAAGCCTACTTCTCCCTCTCTCTCTGCCAGCCTCTCAGCCTACTTGTGATCTCTGTATGTCAAATAAATAAATAAAAATCCTTAAAAAAATAAAAGAATAAAAAAATAAAAAATAAATTAAATGATCCAGTCTGGTCTGGAGTATCAAAAGGCTCCTGGGCCCCAAACCTACTAGTGTAATGCAAACCTCCAAAATTTATAATAACCAATCTTAATATATTTGTATATTTGCAAGTGTGAACATGACATGTCATCTAATTAAATTAGAAGACTTTCTAAAAAGAAATGCCATTTCTCTTTCAACCCAAATTTTCTTATTGCATAACTTTCTTGAATGCACCAATGTAGAAAGAACACAGGTCCTGAAGGCTAGGTCTAAAAATAGTAAAAGAGGTCTGTACGTCTAAAACAATCCTTAGTCTCTGAAACTTGGACCAGTTAGGAAGCTGATTATCAAAAATGTACATCCCAAAAGGATGGCACCCTATCCAACACCCACATAAGAAGTGGTCGTAAAGGGTAAGGGAGCGGGAAGAACCTGTTGTAGAGAGCAACAGATGAGGGAGGGCCTCCCAGAGAGCATAAAGGGTGTTAATGACGAGATCCTCCCACCTCTCAACGCTATGTGTCTCTTAATTAGGACTTTTATTGCAGTGTGATGACACTTTTGTAGAGGGACAGAAAACTCTCATTTTCAGCAGAACTGGGAGAGAAATTTTACCCCTGGCTTCCCCCATATGTGTAAGGATTACCAAAAAAGTTGGACTGATGCCACATGGGGAAAAAATAAAGAGAAGAAGCACAGAGGAGGAAGAGAGAGCCCATCGGTGGCAAACCCCTGAAAGTGCCAGCAAAAATCCAATTATGAAGGAGAGGGTCTCATTCTGAACTTTAAAAGAGTGATCCTTGTTTGCACCAAGTGTAGAAAACAGGGTGAAGAGAGAGAGCAGCAGAAGCCCCCTTGAACTTGATCTGGTTCCAAAACAATTAAAGAGGCAGGACTAAACAGAGAATAACATAGATGGGTCACATTTGCAGGAAACCCTCTCTCTCTTCGGCAGCAGAAAAGAGAAGAGTTAGGGATGCGCTGCCTGGCAGGTTACCGTACCTCTCCTGGCTCTCCTCCCTCCCAGCCCAGAATCACATAGCAGATAGCCGGATTAGGAATATCCAGTTTACCAGGCATCAAGTATTTAAAAGGAAAATCTGCCCAGCATAAATATAAGACTTTTATTGCTTTTCTTTTTTAATGTGGGAGGAGCAAAAAACTTACCAATGGATGAAAGACACTCAGCAGAAAAATACAGACCCAACCAGACAAAAAGTGGGACCAACTATGAAGTAATCACCCACAAGAAAAACCACAAAGCAGAAAAGCAAGAAATCAGGAAAGAATCAGAAAGATAACAAGGGAAAATGGAATGTGAGCTAATGGAATTCAGGAAAGAAACAGGAAGGGGAAAAAGTCCCCTAATGATCACAGAAAGGAAAATAAAATTGGAAGGAACATGTGGCAAAATAGGCACTGTGCAAAAACAGGAAAGGAATAGAGAAGATAAAACGAACAAAACAGAAACCACATTTCATGAGTTAAAGAGGAGTAGGACAGACACGGAAGACAAGGCAAAGAAGTGACAATATACGTATAATCAGAATCCCCAAAGAACAGAACCGAAACCACATGGCAGAGAACATGTTTAAGGATGACAGACAAGATCATTTTCCTGAAGGGGAGGAAGATGGGGGGATGGGATAACTGGGTGATGGACGTTAAGGAGAGCACAGGATACAGTGAACACTGGGTGTTATATAAGGCTGATGAATCACTGACCTTTACCTCTGAAACTAATAATACACTATGTTACTTAATTGAATTCAAATTTTAAAAAATAGAGAACTTAAAAAGAACACTTTGCCAAAATAAAAGGGTCAAAACCTAATAGTATCATCAGATGGAAGATGAATAACCTTTTGAGTAGCCAAGAGTCAAATCGTTTATAAAAGGAGGAAAAACTGGGCTGGCATCAGGTGTCTCCATAGCAGCACAGATATCAGAAAAGAGTGGGTTATCACCCAAAAGATCCACAAAAAAGAAAATGTGAGCCAAGAATTTCATTTCCAACCATACTGCCCCAGGAGGGTAAGGCTGCCATTTTGAGCAAAGCAAAGTATGGCGGAGATTATTGCTTCCATCAGTCACTCTTAATGCAACTATTTGAAAATGAGTTTCAGCTGAGCAAGTGGTGATGGGGAAAGGACTAGAAAGGACTAGAAAGGAACACGGACAAAACATATATGCATAACTATGACTTGAAAATAAGTGTGGTTATCAGGGTAATGGAACAGAATGTAAATCATATACCGTGACGTTATAGAATGATACAGTCAGTGAGTAATAATCAGCAGCCCAAGAGTAAAAGAAGTTAAGATGCTGAGTAAGTTCACTGACTGCATTATACATAATAACTGAGAGCCAAGAGTCACCATTTGAATTGAGCAAATTATTGAAGAGAACCATAAACATATTTAATAACTGAAAAGTAAACATTAAAAGGATAGTGTCAACTAAAATTGTGTGCAGAGAAGAAGACATCATCGCCTAGGATAGGGAAGTAACAAATACTGCTTAAAGAAGAGAAACCCTGTTATGTATGATTATAAAGTCAACCCTCACACAAAATTATAAAACTCCACAAGAATCAGAAAAACACACACAGAGATAGAGTAAGACAAAAATCCATGCAAGAAAGAGGTTAGTATAGATCACCACAGGATGAGTTATAAAGAGCCTTTATCTAGTCAAGATCATGCAAAGGCTCACAGCTGATTTAATCAGACTATATTGGGAAGAGAGGAGAACAGGAAGAGAACCCTTCTACAGTGGGGCAGACAAGGAGAAAGAGTCATCCCCTCTTATCTGCAGAGGATATGTCCCAAGACGCCCAGTGGAGCCTGAAACCACGGACATATATACTATGTTTTTCCCATCCATCCTATGATAAAATTTAATTTATATATTAGGCAGAGGAAGAGACTAACAACAATAGCTAATAATAAAATAGAATGACTTTAACAATAGACTTTCATAAAAGTTTTGTGAATGTGGCTTCTCAAAATATCGTATAGTATGTATTCTCCCTTCCTCTTCCGGTGGCGCTGCGAGATGATAAAATGCCCACGTGTTGAGATGAAGTGAGCTGAATGACACGGGCCTTGTGACATGGTGTGAGGTCACTACAGACCTACTGATGCAGCATCAGAAGGAAAATCATCCACTTCTGAAACACAGGTGACCCAGCGCAAATGAAACCTCAAAAAGCAAAAGCATCGATGAGGGGACCGTGGTAATTTCTCCCCTCCCACTGCTGGAGGTCCAGAAACAACCTCTAACACTGAAAATTCAGGAAGTGGCAATGCAAGCATGGTAGTTAAAGACAAGGAGATGAATATCAAAATAACCAACCAGAAGAGATGAGAGCATTGTCACAGGGGAGGTGAGGATGGGCAGAGGGGCAGAGACGGCTGTGTTTCATTAAACTTTGTAGAACGTTGGAGTTCTTTCATAGGCAACCTTAGTAAAAAGGACACATTTTTAAAAGGAATTTGAGCTCCACTGACCAGTCCATATTTTGATTTTCCACTCTGACCACTTCATCAGGTCCAGTCAAACTAAAGGCTCTCTAGCTCTCATTTTAAAAAATGTAATTCTTAGTCTGCTTTGACTTTTATAGAAAGCCACTACACCCCTTGCATTTCTCCGACAGTGTGTCATAAGCCTCCTGTGACCCTCAAGTTGCCAGGGTTCCAGGACCAAACATTAACCAAGTGCCATTTCTCAGGCTGGCCCCCAGACAAAAAGATGTTAGCCCACAAAGGGATACCTATGGTGGTGATGACAGTCCCAGCAAAGAAAAAGGCACTTCCAAGGTCCCAGTGACTGCTGTTGTTGGAAGAGTTTCCTATTGGACTTACTCCTGCGTTGTCAGCGTCAAGGGCATGCTGCAAAGAGAGCGAGAAAGCACAAGATTCAAAATTAAAAGATTCAAGATCCAAGATTCAAGATTAAAAATTTTAAAAAAAATTTTAAAAGCTCTCAAATTCTTTCCTTGCACAAGAAACTGAAATGATCGGGCACCTGAATGGCTCAGGTGGTTGAGTGTCTGACTTGGTTTCAGCTCGGGTCACGACCTCAGGTTCATGAGATGGAGCCCCAAGCTGGGCTCCGCACTGAACAGGGAATCTGTTTGAGACTCTCTCTACATCTTCCTCTGCCCCTCGCCCATACACATACCCCTCCCCCATCACTCTCACACATGCTCTCTCTCTCTCTCTCTCTCTCTCTAATAAATAAATCTTTAAAAAAAAAAAAAAAGAAACTGAAATGACCTATAAGGTACTGGTTATATGAACGTGGGTGCAGTCATAACATGAAATACTAAACACACACTTATTAAAACTAGAAAATTACTTTTAGGTGGGAAAAAAAATACTAGGCGATATAGTATGGTGCCATTTATGTAAAATTTGCAGGCACAGGATTTAGGCAATCTGGGCATGGGTTATGCAAAATACATATCACTGTGGATATAGAAAGATGTCTAGAAAGATTGTCACCCGAAATGTCACTCCTGGAAGGCAGGATTTCAGTTGCTTTTCATTCTTCCCTTTTCTGTTTTGTTAAAATGTTTTGTGCTGAGCTTGTTTCAGCATGGCAGGAGGGGAGAGCCTGGGCTCTTAAATCAAGCCAGCAAGGCTCTGCCCATTATTAACTTCAGAACCATGGACAAGTTATTTTAACCTCTGTAAATGCAAATGTCCTTATTTGCAAACGGAGAATAATAATGCCTTTGTCCACAGAGTTTTGAGTATTCAGTGAGAAGGTCTGTGTAATGCACTCAGCCCAGGGCCCAGCATGGAGATAGGGGGTAACAAATAGTGGTTGTGTGTGTGTGTGTGTGTGTGTGTGTGTGTGTGTGAGAGAGAGAGAGCAGGCATACACACACACTCCTTTTAAAATAAGTGACTCCTCACTGGCTGCAGGGTTTGGAATTCCATACACCTTAAATGCACATAAATTGACCACACTGAGGATCCAAGCCCATCTCACACTACTAGAAAAGCTCCAACCCAAGGCAGGTCAACTCCATGAAACATCCCCTTACACCTCTAGACCTTTGCTTATGCCCTCCCGCCATAGTACCTGTCCTGTAGAGTCCAGTCTGGCCCCCACTTCTTGCAGGAGGCTCCATGCATGTACCGCAGTCCCCACAGATACCCACTTCCCAGGGCTCATACTCCTGCACCACATATATTTAACTGGCTTTTGATCACAGGCTCCCCAGCTGAAAATCCCCACAGGTGCAGAATAACGTGCAAAATACATCCGCAGCCCTTCCTGGGCTGGCCGCTGGCCGCTGCCGGCCCCTTTCAGGCCCTGGGAGAGGGTAGAAGAACCTTCAAGCAAAGCAGCTGTGGTGAGGAAGTGACAGGTGGAGCCTTCAGAGGGAGGTGACAAACATATGAGCTACTTTTGGAACAAAAAATAGAGCGAGTGTTCCCTGAACAAAGTTGGAATAACCCCATGTGGAGATAACAGGTCACAGTTAAATATTGAAATGCAATTCAATTTATCCTAAATAATACCCACAGAGCTTTGTTCAAACAGGCAGAGAGCTTCTGCCACAAATCAGACGAACGGAAAAAGCCAATCATCATTACCTTTCACCTTCACGAATCTGAGATATTTCAAACTTTCTAGACCAGGTATCAGCAACCTTTTCCTCTTTTTTTTTTTTTTCCCCTTTGCCTATTTTTCTTTTCCTTTAGCAATGCTTTAAATATGCAAACACCATTCTGAGCTCATGGGTGTTACAAAAGCAGGCCCCAGGCTAGATCTGGCAGACCCCTAGACATCTGATTGGACAATAGGGAAATAAAAAACTCTTTTGTTGAAGCGTATTCTTTCCTGGTCCTAAGAACATGAGATGGTCCACTGGAGGCTGTGTCCCTGGCACCCCAGGATTTAAAATCCAGCCTTGTAGGATGCACACGGGCTCTCCTAGCCCATGTTTAACAGACCTAATGGACAACTATCACTTACCCATCAGAGGCTCTGCTCTGCTTTAGAGCAAGACGGATGGCAAAATATCCATCTTCTACTGGTAAATACTTCTGCTGGTAAAATATCCATTTTCACTGTGCTGTGTAAGTGCCATCAGACCAAATCACAGGCCTTAACTAGTGTTTATGTGCTCATTACCTACTCGGCTGTGCCAGGCCCACCTGCAAGGAAAACCTTGGGGACAGCTCTAGGCACACTATCGATAACCTAATATTTACAATATCTATGAAGCCGCATAGAGAGTTGGGCTTCAGTCCAGTCTCCTGTGCTGAGAAATGTACCTAAATGTCATAAACCGCATATAAAAGTACAGATTTGCAGCAGAGACAAGTGGGGATGATTATTTGTTTCATCAAAAAAGCCAGAGGAACATGCCTTTTTAAGTTTCATTTTTTGAATTATGCAATTTATAAATATTTAATGTTTACATATGCAGCCCTCAAGGAAAGCATGTGTTGGTTGAAAGGGAGGGAAAGTACCATTTGTTGAGTTCCTGCGTGCAGACAGGTGCTTTAGAAGTCTTACTCCTTTTTGGGACACCTGGGTGGCTCAGTGGTTTAAGCCTCTGCCTTCAGCTCAGGGCATGGTCTCAGGGTCCTGGGATCGAGCCCTACATCAGGCTCTCCACTCGACGGGGAGCCTGCTTCCCTCTCTCTCTGCCTGCTTGTGACCTCTCTCACTCTCTCTCTCTCTCTCTCTCTCTCTCTCTGTGTGTCAAATAAATAAATAATCTTTAAAAAAAAAAAAAGTCTTATTCCTTTTTATCCTTCCTGCAACTTGTGTGCTATCCAATTTTAGCCTTTCTACAACTTGCAAGAAAGTAATATTATCCCCACATTTGAGATAGGGAACCAGGCTCAGCGAAGTTAAGTAACTTGCCTAGGCCACACAGCAGGGAAGTGGAGCTAGAATTCAAATCCAGACTTGGCCTAAGTCATAGTTTAGACCTCTCCTCTCAGTGAGGCCTTCCTCTCTCCCCACCTCGGTGCTCATCTCCAGACAGAAATGAGGAGGAAGACCGTGACTGCCCGAGAATTTAGGCAGAAGGACCTCTCAAAGGATCATTTCTAATTAGACCACATGTAAAGGCAGACACCCACCTTCATTTGGCTGCTGCAGCTGGAGAGAGCTTAACTGTTCTCCATTTAAAATAAAATCAAAAAAATAAATAAACATGGGGAAGAACTGATGTTATACCATGAGAGGGAAGAAACAGAGAAAAGAGAGCGAAAGCCCTGAAAAACCAGGAAGACAAGGAAGTAAAGGCAAGAAAGGAATGTCCATGGGTGCGTGGGAGCTCGGGCTCTGCGGCAGCAAAGCTAGCGACGTTGAAAGGCCGGTCCACCCGGCATCCAACTTTAACTTTGCTTAGATCTCTGATATCAACCCCTCTCTCACTTTCCCAAATCTACAGTAGAGTGAGCTACCCACGCAAATAGCTTCAGGAAGTGCTTTTGTGGAAATTAAATATAAAGGCTTTTTCCGGGCACGATGGAACCAAAACAAGGTTTGGAACCTGAAATAAGGAGAAAAAGAAACTCTCCAAATAGTCATCAAGACCTTGGTGAAGCTTTGAACAATCTCCAGTCCTGGGAATAAGGTTTGATTATTCCGTCTGGATTGGGTGGGTCAGACAGACTCCGGCAAGCCACCAGAATTAAAACGAAACGACACACATGAGCTATAGACACAAAAAGAGAACCCAGGTTAAACAGTCTAGCACTTGAATTAATGGCATCATTTTTAACTCAGAATATTTCTGATGGGGTTCAGAGTTCCGACTTTATTAATTTTTTAAAGTATTTTCTGATCATTTTAATTGTTTGAACTCAAGTAAAACATTTTAAAATTAAATGCGCTTGCTCTCATGTTTTTTTTCTCTGCGTTCAGGCTGCACAAGTGAAGACAAGCCAGCCCATTAGAAATGTCTGAGCACATAGATAATGAAATGAGGCATCGGAGCCGTGTACTACTTCACTTAAAAGATCAGTTATAGGAGAGAGATGTGACCAACAGCAGCATCATGTTGGGCCACAATCTCAGACCCAATGAGCATCACGTGTACACTTAGAAGCGCAACCAGTACCAAGTTCAGAGAGCTCTTATGAGGACCCAAAAAGAAATTATACTCAATATGATGTGAGAGCTTCAGGGATAGGGTACTCTGGATAAGAGGGCATTACTTTAAAATTTAACTCCACTCGCTCTTTAATTTCCTTTTTAGCCTCTGAGTTGGAATTTCCAGCACCCACCCAACTACCCAGTAAACAGCTCATGAGTGAATGTTCAGATCATTAATAAGTGAATGAACAAACTAAAGTAATAAATTTAGGCCATGCAATTTACTTCTTTGTAAAAGCAGAGAAACGTAATAAGAAAGTAGATCCACAAAAGAAATATAATGATTGTTCAAAAAAAAAAAAAAAAAAAAGAAGAAGAAGAAGAAGGTGGTGAGCTAACATGAATGGGGCAAGAACTAAAAGACTAGAGTGGTGGCTGCCCAGGGGCTGGGTGGTGGGTGAAATGGGTGATATTGGTCAAAGGAGACAAACTTTCCCTTATAAGATGAGTAAGTTCTGAAGACCCAATATACAGCATTGTGATCACAGCTAGTGATACTGCATTATACCCTTGAAAATTGCTAAGAGAGTAGATCTTAAGTCCTCTCACCACAAAAAAAAAAAAAAAAAAAAAAAGAAATGGTAATTATGTAACATGATGAAACTATAATGTAATTCCATGGTAGTAATCACCTTGCAATATACAAATGTAGCAAACCACCATACTGTCCACCTTAAGCTAACACATTATATATCAATCATAGCTCAATAAAACTGGAGAACAACTAGATAAAAGAGTCTGTCCCCTCTCCCCCATCCTCCCACCACCACCCCCAGGCTTTAAGACCACCCAAAAGGTATAAAAAGAAACTGCAGCCCCTCTGAAAGTGAGGTGGGTCTGAGGCTGATGGAAGAGAGGAGGCAAAGTTATCCCTCGGAGTCACCCCCACACACACACCGGGTACCCCCACCAACTCCCTCCTCCGACCCCGGTGCTGTAATCCCATTAGACAATGCCAGGCCATCCAAATCACTGTTGCAGATGGCGCAAGATACCATCATGAGTGTTAGCACTACAGTGGGATGAATGATGACCCACGGGGGACCACTAACTGTCTGTGGCTTTTCTCCAATGATCTGTGTACTCAGTGAGATAATCTGTTTTTCTGTTGCCTTATGTGGCACCAGAAAGAAAAGCAAAAAAAGGTGCAACAAGCATCACTCTTCGTGTCTGAGACTGGCTGATGGATACGGCCAATCGGTGTCATATGCCTGACACCAGTAGCCGGAGCGATCGTCTGACCCACAGTCCAACCCAGGACACTTGCCCAGTAAAGAAGGGTTCTGTGAAGGGCCATGCTGGAACCACAAGACAGGGGGATCTCAGGACATAGGGTCATTTTACTAATAGCTTATACCAAAAGGACAAAAGGACAAAAGGAAAAGACCTCATATGAGAACCAAAAGCTGGTTCTGTGCCTACCACATTCTTAGTCCCGAGAGGGCACAGTCAGCAAAGGGGTTTATGAAGTAGATATTTAGCCAGAGGTCAAGGCAGGATGAGGGAGTAGGTACAAAAAGTGACTTCATAAATGTATTAAAAGAGAGCACACTTTCCGCCATTAATGGACAGAAGGCAAGCCACAAACCCGGTGAGACAGAGAAAGGCAATTGGCAGAACACATTCATTACCACTCAGAAATGCCCCTAATGATTCAAAACCCCTGTAACAAGACAGGACATCTTTCCACCTCCTTCCGCATCTGTGGCAGAAGGGCCTCAGGTAAGAACTGGAAGTAGATATTAATTTGTTCACCATGGTTTCTTTTTATTTCTCTTGCTCCAGAAGCATTTCTCACATAAATATTTCACAGCGGAGGGAGCGAATATTCTGCTGTTAGGAGAGGGGCAAGTTTATGTCCAAGTGTGAGACGACATCACAATATTTCCAACAGTTGGAGGGCATCCGAGAGGAAATCTGGAGCCACCCCCCAGCAAGGCACGTCTGTGGCAGATTGCAAGAGGTCTTCGCCTCGGTCCAGAGGTGGAGAGGACGGCCCCCATCAACACTTACTCTTGCAACAGAGAGAGTCTGCGGTAAAGTGGGAAATGTTCAGCCTGAGCACGTTACTCAGCTTCTTTGAGTCTCCGTTTCTTCATCTATAACATGAGGAAAACCTTCCCTGCAGGGTTGTTGTCAGGAATTTTTTTTTCAGTGGAAATAAACCTTTGAGTTGTGTGCCTTGTCATTTCGTATATAACAATATTAATAATAACAGGAATCCTTTCCGAGCACTTACAGTGCACAGAGGAACTCGGTTAACCCTCATGATGACACTGTGAGACAGACATCACTACCACCCACTGGGATTGAGACTAGTCAATTCCCCTGACCACGGTCCCATAACTCATGCATGGCACAGCCGGCAAGCAAATGCTATTAGAATTGTCAACAGGAAGATCGCCTTCTTAAATGCTGGAAATACAGCCTCTCTCCATCCTCAGTGTTCTCGCTTCTCCCCATCCCAGACCATCACAGCCCAGCTCCCTGCCTTGCAGAGAGCAAGTGGGCTCCCACCCAGGCTGGGCCCCCGACAGCCGTACCCTCTCTGCATCTCCCACAAAGAAGTGTTCGCAGAAACCAGGCCAGACCATAAAAACAAAAAGCAAGAGGCACCTTCCGTGCCTTGGTGAATATTATGACAGTATGTATTTTCCTGCTATCCTAACTGTATCCAGTTATATGTGCAAGTATTAGCCCTTCCTGGGGTACCTGACAGCAGGCTTTCATCAAAATGTTATAGCCTGGTTTTAAATCTAAAGTGAAGGCACCTGTAGAACAGACAAGTAGAGAATCTGTTTAGAGAATAAAAGAACAAAACCCAAGGTAGGCTAGACTGCACTTCCAGAACCTATGATCTTAGACAAGTGACTTTCCTTGCTACCACCAGTTAATGGTGGGGGTAAATGGGCTAAAACTCAATTCACTGGGTGCCTGGGTGGCTAAGTCAACTGAGTCAGCGATTCTTGATGTCAGCTGAGGTCATGATCTCAGGGTCTTGAGATCAAGCCCTGCATCAGGCTCCATGCTCCTTGGGGAGTCTGCTTCAGGTTCTCTCTCCCTCTGCCCTTCCCCTCCCATCCCTGACCCTCACTGGTGTGCTCGAGGGTGCTCTCTCTCTCTCAAGTAAATAAATAAGTAATCATTAAAAAAAGATTTGGTCTAAAAAAAAAAATTATTAGCACCTGGGTATACACTAATGACTAATCTATCTAAATATTGTCACGTGGGATCAAGTCATATTTGGGGGAGCTCTTTTACTTTCCAAGTTGTGTCTCACAATATAGAATTAATTTTCTCTCTCTCTTTGACTACATAAGGGAAAGTTTAAACCATGAGGAAAGCATCAAGCCCATACGGAACTGGGGTATCATATTTGCTCTGATGAGAACAATAAACTTTCTGATTAACTGTCACTCTTTCATCTCCATTTGGACTCATCCTCTACGGATTCAGGAACAATTTTGTCAAAAGTTGCTGAAAAGTCACCCTGGTGCTAGGGTCCTTGATGTACACTCCTCATAATCCCAAATTAATACTTCATTTCCTGTGCCCCCTCAAAGACTGTGTCAGCCCCTCTAATCTCCAATGAGTGCACTCTGATCTGGGGGCAGAAGGAAGCAGAGACAATCCCAGAGACTTTGAAGAGAGCTCTAGAATACTCATAAAAATAATCCTAATAGCCAGCATTTGCAATGTGCCTTCCTCTCTTACTCAGCCCTCCACAAAAACCCACTGTCAAGTGTCACATTACTACTCCCGTTTTATAAACAAGACAACAGAAAACAGAAGTAGCTTGTCCACAGTTGTAGAAGTTAGTAAGCGGCAGAGCTGGGACTGGTTGAATGTACACCCCGCCAACCCCGCCCCAGACAGGGTCTCTCCCTCAGACAGCTCTCTGTCTGGCGTGCAAACATTGTGCTAAAGCTCATCCGTTACAGCCCCCTCTTCCCCCATGAAATAGGACAATAGAGAGAAGTAAGAATTTGTGGTCTGGCCCTCATTTTTCAAAGAATAAAAGGTTAAGTCCTCACTCCATAAAGTTAACCTACATTGTCAAGCTCTCCATCACTTCTGTCCAAAGAAAAGGAAAAAGAATTTTCCTCGTTCTCGAAAGAGACTAAGATCTTACTTTTAATCACAGAACCAAAGGATAACCATAACCGTAACTCTGGTTTCAACAGAATATGTTGACTTAGCCTCAACACTGTATGTGAGGACACAAAGCCACGTCCCTCTAGAGCACAACCAACAGCTAACCATTACTCTGCAGTGAATGATGGTCCTTTTGGAGGTCCCACAGGTTGAGTCTGAGATTCCTGCTCTGTGAATAAGGCCCTGGGTGTTTGCTTCTGTTCTAGCACCAGCCATAATGGACTCCAACCAACTCCTCAAGCCAAGTCAGTCAGTCTCCTTGTTCATAAGTAGAGCGTTGTGGTTAAAAATTAAGCACAGACTCTGGGGCAAGACTCTTCATCTCCAGATCCCAGTTCTACCTCTCAGTTGAGCTTGGGAAAGTTATTTCACCTCTCCCTTCAGTTTCTTACCCCTACCTACTTCGAAGCACCACTGTAAACATTAAATGATAAAATATTTAAGCGCCTGGCCAGAGCAAACACCATGCAAATGCTAGCTAGTGACCAAATTAATACAAGACTGGAAGATTCTGGAGGATAGGGGAAGGCATCTTGCTTCCTTTGTTATTGTTTTCTAATCACTGGCGCCAAGCATAGCACCTGGTACGTGACAGGAATTCAGTTAATATTAATAAATTTATTAAATTCAATTAATATCTAAATGAATAAATTTGGCTGTAATTAATAAAAATAATTATATGAGCCACACACTGTCAAAATCTCATTAAGTAAGATTTCCGCTTCACTTTAAACGAGAATCAGATACATGTGCACTTGTATAGAAATGTGGACACCATACACTCATTTCTGGGTTTTTGTTTTATTTTTATGGGAGTTTTTTTGGGGTGCAGAACACAATCCTCATTTGCAGATTCATTTCTCCAATGGCATGCCAATTGCCATTAGCTCTTTAATTTCTGGCTTAAAAGCTTTAGAACTTCACTGGACAGTGATGGAATCACAGCCTCAAGGATAAAAACAATAATAGTAATGAAGAGGAGGCCTGTAGAGACAGGTCGGGAACTGCAGGCCCGATCTTGCATGCACCGAACAATCTTCCACATGACCACTTCGCTGGAGAAAGGGCAGCGCCTCTGACTTCAGGGCACCAGCCGGGAGGGGTCACTTCTCTTCATTGGAGCTGTGTCCTTGGGCACAAAGGACCCAACCCTGCACTCAACAGAGGTCACCTGCTGCCTCAGCTGTGGCCTGAACTTCTTGCACAAAAGGCTGCTTGGAAGAAGGGATGCCCCAGGATGGGGAAGAAGGCTTAACTGGCTCAGCATGCTGACTCCCAGTAAGGATGGCCACAGACTGCTGAATCGGGGCTCAGGTGCTGTGCTTCCCTTAAACCACTGCATTCCTGGGGAGCCTGGGTGGCTCAGTTGGTTAAGCATGTGCCTTTTGCTCAGGTCATGATCGCTGGGTCCTGGGACCAAGCCCCACATCCGGCTCCTTGCTCGGCTAGAAGCCTGCTCTTCTCCCTCTCCCTCTGCCTCTCACTCTGCTACTTGTGACACCTCTCTGTGTGTGTGTGTGTCAAATAAATTTAAAAAATCTTTTTAAAAAATCATTGCATCCCTACATATGTAAAGCTTTGGAGGTTAGGGACACCACGGGAATCTGCTCATGTAGAAAAAAGGCAGAAAGATGATTTGAGAGAAGTACCTTGGCAACCAGACTAAAAAGAAAGGACTTCTATGCCCAGAAACAAAATAATTTTCTGCTTTGCTTCTGCAAAGATTCTGAATAAAGGACTCTTGGTCTCCAAAACAGATGTAAAAAGCTCTATTCATTCATTCCTCAAACATCAATCATCTTCTATGGGCTGGCTGCTGTGCCAGGCATGAGACACAGACTCAACCTGGAAGACCTCACAGTTGTGGGAAGGAGACAGATGAGAAAAAAGATGTTCCCTCTACAGGTCTATCAAGGGCCGAGGCACACATGAGTGCTGGGTGCTGCTGCGGGGCCAAGCAGGGTACCGCCCATCATGGAGGGTACACAAAGGCTTCCCCTAGCACTGGAGTTTAGGCACCTCTAAAGGTAAATCAGTTTCAAAATCCAGAGACCCAGACTCAGCAGAGTCCCATCATTGGCATTCCATAAATGTGTAGTTATTAAATGAATGAACGGTTTAAAATCAGCTCCTGACCACCACTGCTAACCTCTGGGTTTATGTAAGGGACCAAAATGGCCATGTATGGATGGATCAGATCACGCCACTCTGCTACCTGAAATAGCCATGAATCCCTGCATGGTGTTAACCCCCAGGCTAATCTCTACCAAGTTCCCTTTGCTAACTCACCTCCAGCCATATATGCTCCTCTTCTCTCAAGTCCTCAGACATCCTGGGCCTCCTCCCACCACGGGGTCTTGGCACTCAGCTCCCCCGCCTAGAATCCCCATCCCCCTGTCTCAGTTCTCCTGCTCATGTGCCCCACGGCCCCTTATCCTCTGCAGTGTTCACCTCAGTTTTATTTATACTGATTCATGTGATTACCTGCACAAGGTTTGTCTCCCTTACTACCTATCAGTAGGGTAAGCATAAAATTTATCTTTCAAACCAGGACATCTTTGAGAGAGAAAGGGATGTTACTAATAAGTACTCCAGAACCATGAAAACGGGGATGATTGGTCATCCTAGCTAGAAGCTCCCGGAACTATATGTACCTCCTTTTATTCACAATTGTGTCCCCAGGACTTAGCACTGAAGTTGGCACACAGCAAGAAATCAGTAAATTTGTTGAATTAATGAATGAGTGAGTGAATGAGGGAGTAATTGATTAAGGGATTTGGGGCTTGGCAGAAGAAGGGAATGGTAGATGTCACGGCCTTGGGGAATGTTCATGGCCCATGCAGATTAACCAACATCTACTGCTCCTGGAGAGAAGACTTTGAGAGCTCCTGATCTGTGGTCCTCCCATATCTGCAGAATAGCAGCTTGGGTCACCAAGACAGCATTCAATGTCCACACCCAGGACACAATACAGTAGCCAGTCCTCTTGTATCTTAAATGCATCTTGTATCTTAAATGCTGCTTGTATCTTAAATGAAATTGTGTCCCACCAAAGCATGGTGGGGTCAGGCCCAAGGAGCAGAGCCAGGGAAATGTGTCAGTATACCAGAGGACTGATCAAGTATCTAAGACTCTAATCACTTTCTAGCAAAGGATCCAAATTCCCAAGAGATCATAAAAGGAAAACCAATGGCAAAGGTCCTGTTGACCAACATAAAAAGACATGAACCAGTCAAGGAAGGGGATCTATATAGTAGGATGAGAAGGGACACCCACACCCAAAGGTTCATACTTGTAGGAAATTCCAGACCTAGCCCATGCCAGCAGATGAAAGCTTCAGGTTTTCTTCAGATAAAGAGACTACCATGAAGAGAAAGTGCCCATTTTTGAGGTCAAGAGGGTTCTGTGAAGTTATGAAACTTGCCAAAGCAAGGTCTGAATGAAGTACAGTCAACTTTCCAGACGGTGAAGTAGCCTGCTCATGCTAGGGGCCCTACACCAGCTGCCCCCAGGGGTGGCCTCCGGTGAGAGAGGAATCCTTGTTGCCTGCATTACAATGGAAATGCCCATGTCCTCCCTGGTGAGCACCTCCCCCAACACTACACCCACTCCCATGAATCACCCCTCCCTTCCACATGGCTATTACCTGGAGAAAACACAGTCGTGTGACCCCCATGAGCTACACTGGAGACATTCAGAGCCTTACAACATTTAAGCATTCACAGCTTGAAAAACAACTCTTACTTAACATCATCCACCCAGACTGGGGCATGGGTCCCTCCCCCATCAGTCAAGGAGGCCACCTCATGGTTTTATGCTTTGAGGATCACAGAAGATGAACAGACGTTTCTAAGACAATTGTATTGGGGGCAGGAAGTAAGCATTTGAGGCAAGTCAGAGCAGTGAGGATCAAGAGGTTCTTGGGATTGGGTGGCCATTAAATCAAGTTCAAGGAAATAAAGTCTCCCGAATGTCAGCTAGATGCCAGGCTGTAGTGTTCTGTGTGGGTTTCGTCCTTCCCTCCTCCTCCTGTTCTGAATGAGAAGGACTGTTCCACCCTTTCCTAGGAGGCGAAGTCTTAGGTTCAGTGGGGTCAGGGACCCAGTCTACCTAACTTTCATACCCATGCTCCTTCCTCTCCTGGACACCCCCTTCTTGAAAATCCAATGGTCCACATAAACCTGCTACAGTACCAAGTAAGATAGCCCACGCCTCCTTAAAAATCTCTCCTTCTCCCTCCAGTCTTTTCCTTGGAGTAAAAGCTTTCAGAAAAGGCCCAGATGTACTATAGGGGATACATTCCATTAGCACAAGTAAGAAGAATAGCACAATGTTTAGACCTATGGGCCCCGGAGTCAGGTGTCCCAAGGCTCAAATCCCCATTCAACCATGTACTGACTGTTACTTACTTTGGACAAGCTACTTCTTGGAATTAATTTTCTCATCCATAAAATGGCATGATGGCGATGGAACCTACCTGTCGGCTCACTGCGAGGGTTAAATGAGGTCAGATGCGGAAGCACTGAGAACAGTGTCTAGGGGAAAGTGAATGACCAAAAAGCCAGAGCCATTTTTCATGACTAGGACAGCTCTGCAGGAAATCACTCTGTTACAGTCATCTGCAGACTCCCTCGGGTCGCCTCGGGGGCAAGAGTCCAGAAATGGATGGCTGTTCTGTGTCCGCTCTGGGTGGAACAGCTGAGCCCCAGCTCTGGTTAAGTGGCTTGCTCCAGGGCATCAAACTAGAAGATCCATAAACCTCAGTTGGGGATAAACTCATTCAGGCCCTCAGTCAGAGGAGAGAGGCTCTTTCACTCAGTTACACCTTAGAATGCTGGCCATTCTGTCATTCCGCTGACCTGCACTTTGGTGGCTGCCTGAGCCTTCTGGGTCCCTGAGGTTCTCCAGAGTGTTTCCCAAACCACATGAGGAACAATGTAGGCAGGAGGCTGGGGCAGGGGACTGGCACAGACAGCAATCAGCAGAGCTGGCATCAGTTTCCATTTAATATATATGAGGCTCAGCATTCCCACCAAAGCTTGGGATAAAGATGCTGATCTAGGTAGCCATGGTAAGCCCTCTAAATGGGATAGGAAACTGCTATGTTGCCTCAAGCCACAAAGACACAGTCCCATTGGTGTTAGCAGCCCAGGCCTGCACTTGCCAAGCAACTTCTGTAAAGGTGACTTTACACTTTAACAGCAGAAGCAAATTGAGAAAATTTGTTAATTAGAAAATTAAGATTGAAGCCCCAAAGGGCATTTAGGACCTTTCTTCTCTGTGCCCTTAACAGGCTCCCAGGATGGATATACCTTAGGGGCTTTCTGGTTTCTTTTTTTCTTTCTTCCCTAACAAATAAATAATAGTAATCACAACAGTAAAAGTAACTGAACTTTTTGCCCACAATTCAGACCGCCCTAACAGGTGGACAGGAATACCACCATCTCCAGTCGACAGATGGGAAGCTGAGGCCTGGGGTGAATATTCCCCAAGTCACCCAGCTGGGAAGTAGGAATGAGATTTAACACAAGAGGGGAAAGTGCTGAGCTTGGGTGCTCATTGCCAGCTACATTGCCCACAGGGCTCTGCTTGAACAAGGAGAGGTGCGGAGCCCTGAGCTCTCCAGAAATCTCTGCTGAGTGGGAATAAGTCACTTGCAAGTTTTCTTTGTCTGACTCTCTTCCATGTGGCCCCTTCTCTGTGTCTCAGCCTCTCTCACCGATGTTCTAATATTCTTCTAAAGGGTCTTCCTTCCTTCAGTGTCTTCTTCCGCTAACTCAAAGTCCCCACTGCTAAAAAAGAATTGTTATTCCAAAAAATAATTTTCATCATGTCACTGCCTTTCTTAAACTTTGCAGTGACTTCCCACTTCCCAGGGCATAAAGCCCAACTCCTCGGCAAGGCTCTAAGGGCAGCTCCCAAATCCAGCCCGACTCGCCTCTCCAGCCTCCATCTACCACCTCTCCCCGCTGCTGGGACCTGAGAGCTCCCCACAGCTCTAGCCACACTGACCATGTGAAGCTCTCTCAATGGGCCACACACACCCCTGGGATGCCTTTTACCCAGAGCCGGCAGAATGACCATGTTTCTGTTTGAGTATGTGGTGGTTAAAAGCCTAGGATCTGTGGTCAGATTGCCCAGGAATAAATCCTAGAACTTCTGCTTACTAAATGGGCGACACTGAGCATGTGACTTTGCTGCCTGCTGTCTCAGTTTCCTCATCTGTAAATGGGCACAAAAGACCATCATTCTAGAATAGTTGTAAGGACTAAAAGAGATAAATAGTCACAGAAACCTCCCTAAAGAACCTAGATGTCATCAACAGATGAATGGATAAAGAAGATGTGGTATATATACACAATGGAATACTATGCAGCCATCAAAAGAAATGAAATCTTGCCATTTGCAACGACATGGTTGGAACTAGAGGGTATCATGCTTAGCGAAATAAGTCAATCAGAGAAAGACAACTATCATATGATCTCTCTGATATGAGGAAGTGGAGATGCAACATGGGGGGTTAAGGGGGTAAGAGAAGAATAAATGAAACAAGATGGGATTGGGAGGGAGATAAACCATAAGTGACTCTTAATCTCACAAAACAAACTGAGGGTTGCTGAGGGGAAGGGGGTTGCGAGAAGGGGGATGTGGTTATGGACATTGGGGAGGGTATGTGCTATGGTGAGTGCTGTGAAGTGTGTAAACCTGGCAATTCACAGACCTGTACTCCTGGGGATAAAAATATATTATATGTTTATAAAAAATAAAATAAATAAATACATTTAAAAAAAATAAATATATGTAATTTATTGATTGTCAATTATAGCTCAATAAAAGTATGAATAATTACTATGAGAATCAAAAAGAATGAAATACAGTTGTTATTAAAATCAAATTATATATGTTTGTAATTAAGTAAATCATATTGGGAAAAAAGTAATAAATGAGCATAATCACTTTAAAAAAAAAAAAGAAAAGAAACCTCCCTGACCTCCATTTGCCTTGCTGGGGCCCACATTTTTTATGTACTTCAAATAGCTCCACTCTGGTCATCATCAAAAAGACAAGAGGCAACCACTGCGGGTGGGGATATGGAGAAGAGAGAAGATTTGTGCCCTGCTGGTGGGAATGCAGACTGGTACAGCCACTGAGGAAAACAGTATGGAAGAGCCTTAAAAAGTTAAAAATAGAATGGCCATATGAGCCAGCAATTCCACTTCTGGGAATATGTCCAAAAAAATCAAAAACACTAACTTGAAAAAATACACACACCCTCACGCTCATAGTAGCATTATTTACAATAGAGAAGACCCAGAAACAACCCAAGTGCCCATCAACAGAGGGGTGGGTAGAGAAACTGTAGTACATAGACCCATTGGAGTATGAACGGACCGTGATGGCATGAGGCTAAGTAAAATAAGACAGAGAAAGACAAACACTTTAGGATCTCCCTTGTATGTGGAAATCTAAAAAATAAAATAAAATAATTTTCAAAAAAAAAACACAAGAAACAAAGCAAAAAACAAACAAACAACAACAACAACAAAACTCATAGAAAAAGAGATCAAAAGCCAAAAGTGGAATTAGGGGGAATCAGAAGAAGGTGGTCAAAAGGCACCAGCTTCGGGTTGTAAGACACATAGGTCCTAGGGATGTAAAACACAGCCTGATGACTATAGCTAACACCGCTATGTGATACACAGTTAAAGTGTTAAGAGAGTCAGTCTTGAGGGTTCTCACCACAAGGAGAAATGTTGGCTTTTTTTTTTTTTTTTGCTTTTTGCTTTTGTTCTTTATTGTATCTATACTCGGTGATGGATGCCAAGCAAACAGCGGTATTCATTTCACAGTATATGTTCAAACCTTTCTTCTGTACACCTTAAGCCTTTCAGTGATGTATGTCAGTTATACCACCATAACACTGGGGGGAAGCTCCATTGCAGTAAATTCCCACTGTTGGTTTATGCACCTCTTCTCTCTGAGTTTCTTGACCTCAGCACTGTTGACTTTTGACTGGATTAATTGCTTGCTCTGCCGGGGGCTGTCCCGCGCACTGAGGACGTTCAGCAGCCTCCCTGGTCTCTACTCACCACATCCCTTTAGCAATCCCTCCAGTCACGACAACCAAAAATGTCTCCAGATGTTGTCAGATGCCCCCTGGGGGGCGAAACCCCTCAAACGTCCAGGGGACGTAGGGAACTGTTGAATGGCTATATTGTACATCTGAACTGATAAAACACTGTATGTTAAGTAACTGGAATTTAAATAAACAATTAAAAAAAAAAAAAGAACCACTGCCTGAAACTCAGCTCCCAGAACAATACTAGAAGCAGCTGCAGCAGAAAGAACAATCTTTTTTTTTTTTTTTCAGCTCTTACCACCTACCAAACATTGTTCAAAGCCCTTCTCATGAATTACAGAATTTAATCCTCTCAACACCCCAAGGATGAGGGATTTTAGGCACGTTTTATTGATAATGAAGTTGGATCACAGAGAGGTTAGTAACTTGTTCATGGTGTATTTTATTCTCTTTTCTATCCCCAGCACCTCGCATGTGAGCTGATAACACAAGAACACAATAGGAACTTCCAGAATGTATGTATGAATTCCTCAGTGAGATAGTTCCCTCCATAACAGCAATCAGGTTCAGGACATTGACCCATCAGTCTCCTCTGGAGTCCCATGGCACCCCACACTAGTGGTTTTTTGGTTGTTGTTGTTCTGTTTTTCTAATTTTTATTTATTTATTTGACAGACAGAGGTCACAAGTAAGCAGAGAGGCAGGCAGAGAAAGAGGAAAGGAAGCAGACTCCCCGCTGAGCAGAGAGCCCAATGCGGGGCTCGATCCCAGGACCCTGAGATCATGACCTGAGCCAAAGGCAGAGGCTTGAACCCACTGAGCCACCCAGGTGCCCCACACCAGTGGTTTAATTCTTTTGGAAGACCATTCCCCCAGCTATGGCCATTTTCAGCTACGGCACTTCATGGGAGTTAAGCGGTTCTGGGTACTCTGTTTTTGTTATTAATAACACGAATTACACCTTCTAGCTTACCTTATGAGGAGTTCACTCAATCCAGTCAAGGATCCTGACATTACCAGATAAATACCATCAATATCATTTTTTATACCTGTCAGTCACTCCTTCCAGACTTCGGTGAAGTACAATAATACTATGTTTCCAGTTTGGAACATAACATGCTGAAAACTCTTCCAAGAAGTGTCTTGTGAGCACTATACACAATGCTGCTCAGACACAGAAAGTGAGAGAATGCTCCCCCTTGTCCATAAGTGTGGACATTTTCATCCTGGGAAGGAATCAGTGAACTGAAAGGCAAACCATGATCAACTTGTTCTTGATTAACACAGACTCAGCATTTAAATCTGCTTAACCTGTGTTATGAAAAAGACTGTAAATAAACCCACGTATAAACCCTTACATCACAGTGGCAGGAGATCTTAAAGTATCCCAAACCCAAGGCTCACACTCAGTGGGTGTGGGGAGAAGACAGAGAGAGATGCTTTCTGTTAGGAAGCGGGGAACTCCAATGCTTCTTGACTCTTAAAATTCTGGCAAGCGTTAAACACAAAGCAAATGTTTAAGAGAGAGCTGATTTTACGATAAAGCAAGACCACTTGAAGACCTTATAGACTCATCGTGGGAGGAAGGGCAAGGTCAAACAGACCTCACTTTGACTCCCAACTCGGCCACATTGGGGGTTGGGAAGTTACTCTGCTATTTTAGAATCGCCTTCCTGACCTATAAAATGGGTGTAATAGTGCCAACTTAGAGGGTTGCTGGAATGATTAAATGAGATAATGAGTGTAAGGTATCTGGCTTGTAGCACGTATCTAATGCAGGGTAGCTTTTTTTAATTATTACAGAAATGATCTTAAAGATGCATGTGTGTTCACATGCATACACACACTCATACACAAACACACCCTCATTTCCCAGAGCAACTTTTGACACCAAAGCAGGGGACAAGTTTTAATGGCAGCACTAGAATTAGAATCTCTACATGCTCCCTTCCTGTCCCTTCTGGCCTCTGAGTTCTTTCATGAAGGAGAGAGCCAAAGAATGGAAATACATAAACAAATAAACCAGTGCATGAGTAATCTCAGATATCTCGTGGTATCACCAATGTTATACATTTAGTTTGATATCTCAATCCAAAGTGATTTCTCTGTCCGGCAATAATTAGATACAAAGCAATGCATAGGCTACACCTAGATACAAAGATAATATGACATAATCTTTTCCTCAAGACCTCACTGTCTTAGAAAGGAAAAATCCAAGCATGAATCTAGATTCAATTTGGAACACTTTTTAGGTTATTTTATGTATTGCAACTAAATAGAAAGGATCTCACTGCATATCACAGCAACATGTATATCTCCATTCTTATTTAAAAGTATTCCAGAATTGTTTCCCTCATTTTCTATGACATTCTTAAATCTGACACAGATTGGTACAATACCCATTATCACAAATTTGATACCATTTTCTCATGAAAAGAGGGAGAAAAAGACAAAAAGCTATCTAAGAAAGAATAATATGAAATACTGCCCTTTGATTTTTGCATTTAAAATTTTCTTTTTAGTCAAAATTATAGGATCATAGATATGAAATTATATTTATTCCCGGGGGTGGAGAAATGTATATTTCTAATTATTTATAAGAGTCAAGTCAGATTATCAAAATTTCTTTAAAGGAATAAAATTGCTATGAAATTTCCAGATCATAAGGAGCTCCAAAATTCCCATACCCTATCAATGTACTTTGAAATAATTATACAAATAACCAGGTCAGTCTCGCAATCCTGCAATATCCTGGATTGTAGTAGCCATTAGAATTTAATGCACATAGCCCCAGACCGGAAGGAGTCACAGGAGACTTCTTTCTCATCCTTCTTACTCATCCTCCATCTACTGAACAATGAAGCCGCCCAACTGGGCTCCCAACCACTCCCCTTCCTCCCTCTGGGACGAGGCTCTCTGCCCTTCCCAGGCTTCTGGAGCCTCCTGTTTTATCTGCTCCCATCACACCACCCAAGATGACTCTGTCTCCCATGACCCTCCCAAACACCCCACCCCCACTTTCATTGCCCTGCTTCTCTAGATGGTAGCCCAAAGGTCTCTGCCTCTATCTGTTTATGGATATTTTTTCTTAATATCCAAGGTCTGCGAGGACCTCAGTCAGTGCCTGATGCAATATGTTCAAAGCAGCAATCCTGATTATTACTACTACTGCTATTTTTGTTATTTCGTCCCCATAAGCTCACCCAAACGACTCTGCTGAGTACCAACAGCCTCCCATGGCCCCCCTCCCGCGATCTCGGTGGGGGGTGGGGGGGAAGCGCACGTTAATACATCCCTGCTTGTTTAAAATTCCTTCTTTGGCTTCTAAAGCACTCTCTTAGCCCAGCATCCTACACCAACTTCCAAACCAGGAAGCTAATCAGCACACAGAGGTGGCCTTGGATTTGAAAATCCAAAGCCCTTTTGCCCACTGCTGCCTCCAGCCACCTCATCCAAAAGCAGGTGTGGCAAAACCCAGCCTGCTCCTAACATCGCCACATGGAGGCTGCTGCACGCCTGGCCCCATACCCCCACAGAATTGCATGTCTCACTCTCTGGCTCCTTTGAGGTCCCAGCTCAAATGCCACCTCCCCGGAGAGACCCTCCCTAATCCACCACCACCATCAGAAGCATCTCAACCGGAAGCAAACTCAGTGAGCTCGAAGGACAAAACCGCAGCTGTCCCTTCAGTTGTGGCTGCCTCGCTCCCCACTCACCTGGATCAGCGTCTCCAGCTCCTGGGGGCTCACGCAGATATGATCCCGCAGGAATTCCGCCTTCTCCAAGGCAATGGTGTTCTTCTGGCTGCTCTCGAAGGGCTGCTCCAAGGCCCGGAAGACCAGACCGCCAGTGACAAGGTAGACCACCACAACCACGAAGATCGCGACGACGGTTTTCCACTTCATGACGGTCTGCAGGCCCCCCTGGGAGGCGCCTTCCATCCTGGCTACCACCGTGGCTCGGGAGGAGATGGAGAGGCGTGGGGTGGCGTAGGGCCCGTTAGTGGCACCTTTGGGCTGGCCCACGGGGGGCGCTGCTGCCGGAACGGCCACTGAGAAACAGGGCAGGGGACAGAAGAAGAGAGAGTTTGTTGATAAATACAAGACACACGACTTGTCAGAAACAAAGCACAGATGTCTTTCTCAAGCCAGCTTTCAAACGGGAGGTTGAAAACCTGGTTCACCAGGCTGGGCAGCGAGGGAATCTGATCAGCGGTGAGATGCCTGTTTGAGTTCTTGGAAAAGGAGCCCCAGGAGTTCGGGGGTTTCAAAAAAGGAGTAGTAACTGAGTTCAACATTCTTACATTTCTCTGCAAGGGCCCAATTTTGAAAGCCAAGTCTCCGTGTTTTATAATTCATCTCTTCTCTCAAGCTTCCTCGGATAAACAATGTGTAAGATGCAGGACAGACCATCATATTTGAAAAACAGACACGCTGTGCAACTTGGAGAGGGAATAAATAGGAGACGGATGCCCAGCTACTCTGTCCACCCACTGAGGACGGAGGACACCAAGAGCAAAGAGGAGATGAACATCTAACGAGTTTCAGAGTCCCTTTCATCCGGTCCTGGTCACAAAACAAAGGGAAGAAGAGCAAGCTTGCTATCAGGCAGACGAGTCAATACTCAGACACAGTAAAGAAAGTGTGGGTTTCAGGGGTGCCTGGGTGGCTCAGAGGGTTAAAGCCTCTGCCTTCGGCTCAGGTCATGATCCCAGGGTCCTGGGACAGAGTCCCACATCAAGCTATCTGTTCAGTTGGGAGCCTGCTTCCTCCTCTCTCTCTGCCTGCCTCTCTGCCTACTTGTGATCTCTGTCTGTCGAGTAAATACATAAAAAATCTTTAAAAGAAAGTTTGGGTTTCAGAAGATGATCAAAGTGAAAAAACAAACAAACAAACAAACCGGGGACTGGATAGAGGGAAGTAAACAATAAGTGATGTTGCATGTCAAGTAACTTGGTCTCCTAGAAAAATATAAGAATCATAAAATAAATTCTAAGCACATTTCTCAACAGAAAATGCAATGACTTTAGTGACCGAATTTTGTGTCTATTTTCCTCCAGTAAGAAGCCTTTGGAAAAGAAATTTCCCCTCGGTTTGAGAACACATCTAATTCTCAAAAGTCCCTCGTCTCTAGAAGGGCAATCTCATTACCTTGGAAATAAATTTGTGAAGCTGGAGGCTTTTCTAGAATGGCAGGAAGAGCAGGGTCGTGTTGCACACACGACGCTATCATGCACTTTAGAGATCTGTCTTGTGCAGCAGTGAATAGCAACACGTTCGATTTTCCTCTACCTTTATTACACAAATGCTTATTATGGCCTCTGTCATAGAGCAGCCTGGCTGTTGTGTAAATAAGGTATTAGGGGATGGTATTAGGTAATTACCTAAGTGGAGCAAACAGTCCCACTCCAGAGAGCGGACTGCTCGCTCTCTGCCTTCGGAAACTCAAGACAAACAAAAGCACAGAATGTCACTCCCTCCCTGTGCAGAACACCAATGACCCTGAGGACACCCAGCCAGAAGGGTGGCCACCTCAAGGAATCCAGGTCTGCAAATACCTGCCTTTCCTCCTGCAGCCTTAAAATCACTTTTCTCTTTGAAAACCAAGCAGAACATCAACCTTTAATTGGACGTGATCCTAGCAAATAAAATCGTAAAATGTTAGATTTCCTTCTGACTCACTGACTGCAAAACCATCTGGAATCTCTCACTGAAAGATTTCAGAGTCCGAATCAGCACCATGGGCATCATATTCTTGCTAGTCCTTCCCCGCAGAACACGACTTTCAGGCTCCTATCAACCTTTGTTGATACTGAACTACATCTTGTCTAGGTTTCTTTCAACGTTGCCTCCACATTTCCCACTCATAACCCTCCCTGCTGCCTCTCTGAAGAGGTTCACATCCTAATCCCTGGGCCCTCTGCCTACATCACCTTAACAAAAGGAACTTTGCAAATGTGATTAAGTTAAGGATGGAGAGATAAGGAATTAGCCAGAGTACCCTTGTCGGCCCAATGTAATCACAAAAGAGAGGCAGGAGGATCAGAGAAAGAAAGCACGTAAGAAAAGAAGCAGGGGTGACAAGCCAAGGGATGAAATCAGCTCCTAGAAACCAGAAAAGACAAGGAAGAGACTCTCCCCTAGAGGCTCCAGAAGGATCTAGCCCTGCCGACACCTTAATTTTGGCCCAATGAGACAGATTTGGAACTTCTGACCTCCAGAATCACAACATAATAAATAGGCATTGCGTTAAGCTACTAAAATGATGGCAATCTGTTACAGCAGCAATAGGAAACTCATATGCCCCTCTAGGTTAGGTCTCTGACCTCTGCTAGGTTAGGTCGCTCTGGTCCACACTCACTGGGCTGTTTACTTGTCATTGGACTTAGAGCTTCAGGAGGGCAGGACCCAGGCCTACCCTCTCAGCTCTGTACCCAGTGTCTTGTACGGTGCCTGGCACACAATATGCTGATTGAATGAGGAATAAAAGGAGGAGACCTTGGCACATCGAAACCACACATACAATGTGGGGGAGGGGTGCTCAGTGGGAAAGAGCCAGGCACTCCTGCAGCCCTCCACAGCAGGTGCCCCAACATAGCAATGCTCTGGCCATGCCTCCGCAGTCCATGGATGTTCCTTTGGCCGGGAGCTCCCTCCCCATCTTCACATGCCTGGGAGACTCCCACCCTCCTCAGTCTCAGCTCAAAGCCGCCTGCCCCGTGAAGTCGTCCTGGACTATCCAGGCAGACTCGGCATGCCTGTCTCCCCACAAGCCAGGAAATCCCTAGGATTTCCAGGGATTCTGAAAGCTTGTCATTTGATTGTTGGATCTCCATTTCTTGGCACAGCGCCTGGCATAGAGCAAATGTTTGTTTTCTGTTGTTGTTGTTGTTGTTGTTGTTAACTCCTTCAGACTCTAAACAAAAGGCCCACCCGAAACCCCACCATCCTCAGCGACTAGCATTTACTTAATGCCAAGTCAGCAGGAGGCGCCAAGCTCTGGTGGGGCTAAGTCAGAGTCCCTCCCGGCTTCAGGGGTTTGATAACCTACTTAGGGAACATCCTTCACAGTGTCAGGTGACGAGACATTAGGAGGAAGCCCAGTGGCAGCCTTGAGCTCAGAGGTCAGCTGCCGCTGGGCTTCTGGGACTTCTAGCACCCCTGAGGCTGAGCAGAATTGGGCCTGACAAAGGTCTTTCTCAGACCAATTCCTGATGCCAGTTTGCTAAGAGGCTGTCCCCAGGAGCAGAGTCTGAATAGAATCCACCAATCCCAAGTTTCCAAAGCACCAGGAGAGTTTCAGTCCCGAAGCCATCCGTGTCTGGTTGACCATTTACTTTCTCTGTTTCTTTATCTGCTGAAGGTGGATAGTAAGGACTCCACGGCAGGGCTGCAAGGCACATGCACGGTCATAGCCACCGCGTATCCCCGCTTTGCAGATAAAGAAACTGAGTCCTGGAGAGAGTACATGGCTAACCAGAGGTCAAGGGGGCAGAAAGCGGGGGAGTCGGGATTAAAATGAAAATAATCTGACTTCAAAGTCAGTTCTCTTCTGGAGCGTAGGCACAGAAGAATAGGAAACAAAGACATTCCCCTGGTGGAAAGGGCCCTTTTATCTGAAATGTATCAATAATAGATGGGGCGTAGAAAGTAATGACAGATCGTTCCTCATGACTCCCCCGGAAAAGTATCTGGCAGCAAACGCATGGCCCAGAAGTGATGAGAAGGGAAAGGCGGGGAGGACAATATTCCTTCAGTCAATTTTCGTTTTAAAATATTTCCTCACAAAGGCTCGCCCATTCCACTTTCACCTAAACTCAGGTAGATACGCGAGCACGCGCGGAAATCTGCTTCTTTTGAGAAGTTGAGGAGGTTTGTGGTAGTTTTTTTTTTTTTTAAAGATTTTATTTATTTATTTGAGAGAGAGACAGTGAGAGAGAGCATGAGCAAGGAGAAAGTCAGAGGGAGAAGCAGATTCCCCATGGAGCTGGGAGCCCGATGTGGGACTCGATCCCGGGACTCCAGGATCATGACCCGAGCCGAAGGCAGTCGTCCAACCAATTGAGCCACCCAGGCGCCCCGGTTCGTGGTAGTTTTGAATTTTTCAGACTTTCCCGTGCCCTGTACTTCCTTCCCGTTCTTGCACTCAGTCAACAAACCCTGGAGTCAGCCGGGTGCCATACTTGGCGCTGGGGGACACGGAAAGGAATAGGACCCATCCCAGCCTTCAGAGTCCGTGGGAGAGTGGACGAGGATCTTACACAAGCACGAACCTAGTGCATCATCACGAGACCTTGTGTGGAGAGCGCTTGTCATTATCTGTCCCCCTTGCCAGGTGAGGCTTGAAGGCCCCGGGGCAGCGGCACCCTTGGACCCATGGTCAGACACCCAACCCCAAGTGCCTCCACTCCTCCACGCCACTTGAAACAAATGACATCCCCCGGACTCAGGGTTTCTTGGGAACATGAAAGGCAGCCACCTCAGAGATGCCGCTGTCCCACAGCAACGTGACTCTGCCTATTGACCCAGGCAAAGTACAACAGATTGCAACACACTGACGAGAAGCAGAGAACTCCTGCCCTCCCCCCAACCCTCCCAGGCCTGGCATGGGTCCAGGGCCACCTACACTGGCAGCTCAGAGTCCAGAGAGCTCCAGCGGAACGCTGAGCCCAGAATCCCCAGTACGTGGACTTGAGGCAAGTGCAGAGGGTGGGTGTCGGGAAGAAGGAACGCTGTGGAGCCTCACAGCAGCCGGTTTCACCATGACCGTCCTCTGAGAAGAACAGAGAGAATATGCGAGGTCCTTCTGATGCCACATATGCCAACAGCCAGACCTTGTTCTTTCCGTTTCCATCCGACAGCCATACCTTAAGGGGGCTCAGACTAGTCCTGATAAGAACACAGAGACAGTCTATACACACTAAGTGAGCAAGCCATGCATGTCCCCAGAAGGCCACCGCAGAAAAGATTTTTTCCTTTGGGTTCAGGGATTTCTCCCACCTGGTCCTCTTAAAGATTTTATTTATTTGACAGACAGAGATCACAGGTAGGCAGAGAGGCAGGCAGAGAGAGAGGAGGAAGCAGGCTCCCCACTGAGCAGAGAGCCCGATGCGGGACTCGATCCCAGCACCTGAGATCATGACCTGAGCCGAAGGCAGAGGCTTAACCCACTGAGCCACCCAGGCGCCCCTCACCTGGTCCTCTTAAAACGCCAGGCTTTGCACCCAGATAGAAGAGACCAAGGCATCGGGAAATTTCTGGGACCCTTTAGAGACAGGGAACCAAGACAAAAGGAAACCAGACTAAAGGGAGCTGAGAACATGCTGCCACCTTGACTCTCATCTGTCCCCTCCTCTCCCTTTAGGGCAGACCCTGTCTTCTCTCACCAGAATCACTTCCAAAGCCTCCAGTCCTGCCTCCTCGAATCCATCCTCCACATCGCAGCCAGGTGGCGCTCTTCCAGGGGTGACTCTGATCTTGGCCACCTGACACCTGTGCTCCTCTGAAGGCACCATAGTGATTTGTTAGAGCACAGGCTCCTTCCAGGATCTGGTGCCTGCCTGTCTCCCCAGCCTCACCTGCTGCCACGCCCCCACACACAACCTTTGACCCTGCCAAACCAAGCAGTACCCTGACCCTTGCATGCTGAGCCACCTGCTGATGTGGCCCTTAGGGCTGTCTTGCTTCCCAGATACCTTTCTTCTCCCCACTCTTTATCTGGCCCACAATACCTCCTACTCCTTGAGTCACTTCATGTGTCACCACCTCCAGGAAGTCTTCTCTGACTGCCCACCCCCCAATATAATCAGATGTCCTTCCTCTATGCTCTCCTTATGTCTCATTGTGGTGCCTAGCACAGTGCCTACAACTGAGTTGCTCCTACTTATAACTTACTCCATTCCTGAATTCATTCATGCATTCATCCATAAATTTACCAGCATTTGTGATATCAATTTTATACACTTCCCCAACAGAAAATCTGACTGCAGAATTCACTGAATCTGGTACTATGAGTAGCCCCAGTACTGTAGTACTTTTTTCCCCAGACAGACATTCAGAGCCAAGGGGTTAAAGTTCTCAGACATTGAAACAGTCTAAGGAGAGCTCCTCATGATTTGTTCAATTCCTAGGGAAGACGAGAAAGAGCCCAGGACCAGGGCTCCTCCTTGTCCATGCTGAGCTGGTCAGAACAGCCTTGTCCTTTTCCATGGCCCTGCTCTTCTTCCAAGATCTGGGGCTCCCTACTTTGTGGTTTTCCCAACAGGCCCCACACTCCACCATGCTGGTGCAATGGACCCCTCTGTCGTGACTGTATGGTCAACGTCTGAAGGCACAAAGCTATGGTTGGGGCTCTGTTGTCTAGTTCCAAAATGCTTCCTGAATAATATTTTGTCTCTTATTTTTTTCTTTAAGATTTTTATTTATTTATTTGACAGACAGAGATCACAAGTAGGCAGAGGCAGGCAGAGAGAGAGAGAGAGAGGAGGAAGCAGGCTCCCCACTGAGCAGAGAGTCCAATGTGGGGCTCCATCCCAGGACCCTGAGATCATGACCTGAGCCGAAGGCAGAGGCTTAACCCACTGAGCCACAGAGGCAGCCCCATACTTTGTATCTTACTCTAAGTTTTTTCCTCCATAATTTAAGTTAACTAGAGCATTTAAAAAAAAAAAAAAAGAGGTTTTTCCCCTTACCTTCTGGATTAAAAATAATATAAGCAGCTGTAGTTCCCAAAATATCTTCTTTACCCTGGGACCAAGTGTTTTAAATCCCATTGTCAGGACCTATTCCTTCCAGAAAGAGGTTTGCTTTTCCCAGATGTTTCGTCAAAAGCAGCTACCTCTCCTCACGGGCTCCAGGAAGGAGGACCTTTCCCAAGTAGCCTGGAGCAGGGGAATCCTTCTAAAACTCTAATCCTGCTCCTGCTTAAAACCCCAGAATTACTTCCACACCGTTTACATGGCCTCCAACGCCCCATGTGCTCAGGGCCCTCTTCCTTCCCCAGCCCCGCCCCCCCCCCACATGCTGCCCTCTGACCCCGGCAAACTTCCTTGGGTAGATCACAAGTGGTTGTACTAATTGAACCAATTGGTTTTATAGACCCACAGTAGAAAACAAAACTGAAAAACGCATGTTAATCCATTTGGCAGAAAGATCCTATGACTTAAGTCTCTAAGCCAGTACACTGCCTGATTCCCTAACCTAAAGAAATCTGTTCACTGCATCCCACCCAATGATGCTGACAGAAGCAGCTAGAGATTCTTTGAAAATTCCACATTTATCAGAGCATAAAATACAGAGGTGATCAGGACACTAATGTTTTCCAGTGATGAAGAAGGAGGGGCATTTAGAAACTTCATGTGCCATTTATTCACTTATTCAACAAATACATGCCAACTCTGTGCCAAGAGTAATAGGGATCTCCACGCTCAGTATCCAGGCTGCCAAATCACCATCTGCCAGGAAGCTCAAGGGACCAATTCTTTTGAGAAGCCCAGGGACAGAGAAACCAGTGGATGTAAGCTTCCCCCTAGCTTTGATTCTCCAATGTAGCTTTTTTTTTTAATTTTTTATTTTTTTATAAACATGTATTTTTATCCCCAGGGGTATAGGTCTGTGAATCGCCAGGTTTACACACTTCACAGCACTCACCAAAGCACATACCCTCCCCAATGTCCAATGTAGCTTTAATCCCTCTTCTACTCTCTGCTTCCTCTGCTCTGATCCAACCTTCCCTTCCCATCCCAAACATTTCCAAAGACATCTCAGGTCCACCAGACTAAAGACCTCTCCAACTTTCTCAGCATCTTGAGGGAACCTTCCTCCATCTTCTTCAGTGACACCTGGGCTTCCCCTGAGGACACTGTCCTCTGAGTGTGGCATTCAGGTAGAGGTTGTTCAGTCTCCCTTGTCCACAATTTCAGGGCCAACCTGTCCCAGAAAAATAACACCCCATACCCTCATGTCCAAATCCCTGTTCCTTTGAGATCCAAATCCTCTGATTCCTCCACTTTTTCCTCTTCTCATGGCTATCAGTGGTAGAGCTGCCTTCTCTCCTTGATGCCCTAAAGCTTTCGTCCAGGTCCTGTTTTCCTCCCGAGATATTTCAGTTGTTTCACAGACAATCCATCCAATACCCAAACTCCCATTTCCTTGATTTCATCACCACTACCATCATCTCCAACCCACTTCAACCAGTGACTCAGGCCGGTTCCCCAGAAGCAGATCCCAAGGTGAAGATTGGTGTGGAAACAATTTATTTGGGAAATGCTTCACCAGGAAAAGCCCCTATAGGAGTGGGGAAGCAGGGCTGGGAAGGATAGGAAGCCAAGTAAGCACGGGTTCCAGCTGAAGTCCTGTCCCCTGAGCCCAAGGGAGCTCTGCAGTATAAATGCCTTCTCCAAGTTTGTCCCAACTCTCTTAGTCAGTCACTGGCTACAGAAATCCCTGGAGGGACATAAATGCTCAGGAGCGTCCTGGTAAGAGATGTCAGTAGACCTAGGAAAATCTTCTCAAAAGGGATTCTTTGTAGGGACAAGCTACAGGGGGAGAAGTGCATAGACTCTGGAGGAGGGTTACACGGGGTCAGGAAGAACGTTCTGGAAGGCTGGAGGAGCACCAGTGGTTTCCACTACAGCTGCCTCCTCCTATGGCCACATCCCGAATGCCATCATCACAAGAAATGACCCTGCCTCAGTAATCCACTTCAGACCTGAGCTCCCTATCCACCCAGCTCTCTCCCCGTGACTACCCCCACAACACATCCTGCCCCCACTTCTCACTCTCTCGTGCCCCCCCCACTCTGTTTTCTTCCCTCCCCACCCAGCTTATATTCAAAGTTCAACACTTCACTCTCCAGCTCACAGACTCCACTCCCCCTCTTTCTGTCCTTTCCTGGAGCCACTGGAGACACCCCCTTCTATGTTTTTCTTTCTCTCTGCTCAGAGACCTCACCCAGGCTGCTGGGAATCCAAACAGCCTTGGGGATCGCTGATGCTCCAAACCTACACTTTCCTTCTTCAGCTCGGGGCCACACAGCCAGCTGCCCTATCTCCCTGCTCAGAAACGCTCATCCAGACAGACGTCACAGAGATATTAAGGTGTATCTGACTGTACACGACCTGAAATTGTACATGGGGATCCATTTGCAAGACAGCTGTCTACTTTATGAGAGGATTTGCTGGGGAAAGCACTGAAACGGCAAGCTGCGTGTTCGACTAAAAGGGGCTGTGGTTTATATGTGTATATCTTTAAGAACAAACCATTTATGTAGGATGATCTGTACCCTCATTGTACCCTTGTGCTGGGGTCACCGAGATGGAGTCTCAACACCCTAGTACGCTGGGCCCCTGGGATAGCCACCCAGAGCTCCTGGCTTGCTTCGTAACCACTAAAACCTCCTATATTTTAAAAAAAAAAAAAAAAAAAAAAACCAACTTGGATGAAAAAGAAATTTTAGATGGCTCTTCCTTCGCTGTGCCTACTAAGTCGCAAAAATGAATGCAATCCATCAAAGGCGGAAAACGGTTTCTACAAAACACCCTACAAAATGGCTTTGCCTTTCAGCATCACCCGCTGGATAATTTTCCCCTTAGAGTGGCTCCTTTAATGCAGTCTCAGAGCTGCTGACATCAGCAACATTTCTGTGATTCGCTGCAAATGCAGCCATCAGAGGCTGGGAGTGAGTGCGGGAGGGAGGAAGGGGGAAACCTGAAAGGGGAAAGAATACCCACATTGTTTCTCATAAGGCTGGGAAGACAGTGATGTAGTAAATACCCGTCCGTTTCTCTGAAGCCTGAGAAGTGTTTCCAAATACTATTAATAGCTCTAATTGGTGAAGTCTCAAGGAGTCAACAGACTTACTGGAAAATTGGGTGAACAGATCTAAAAAAGACAGAGAAGGGAATCTTTGATAAACCAGCACTTCTAGATTTGGGGAAACAAATGGCATCCGATGAAGCAAGAGTCATTGCTGGTAGGGAATCCTAGGGCTGAACCAGCCTCCAGGGGAGTTTCCCAACCAACCATGAGCTGCTGAATGTAGGCTGGCCCTTCTCGTCAGACCAACACCTCCCTCCACTGCCCTGTTATCTGCAGTCCTTTCTCATGAGTAATCCCTCCTGATAGAGAGTAGATTCCTTTAGATGCCCCCTTGCTCTGGGACCCTTACCTCTAAATCTCCCAGAGTCCCACTCCCAGGGCACAGCATATAATAAGAGCTCAATTAATACTCATGGCATGGATTCAACAGATCCTGGTCTAGTATCTAACATGCCTTAGGAACCAATGCACACACAGGTGATGAAGCAGGACCCTGGTGTCCAGGAACTCACCAGCTAAAAAGGAGGGTGAATTGGTGAAGCAATCTTCCCCCACCATTCCTGTAATTCAGAAAGGGCCCGACGCTGAAGGATCTAGAAAAGGCATCCGAAATCTCAGAGGGCAAACAGATCCTTGCCTGGGCCTGAGGAAATCGTCCAAGCTATTATGCTGGTCCTGAACCTGCTCCCCAAGAAACAGCTCATAAAACAAGGGAGTACAGAAAGAAGTGTGCTCTGGCATCATTTTCCAAAATTTACTTCCTCTTCCATGTTACTTCTGATGGGTCCTCAGACCCCCGGCTGTCACCCAGATGAACTCATGTGATGGGTTATCAGCAATTAAGCCATCCTCTAAAACATATTTCCAATCAAGGAACTGCCCAGTTATAAGAACCATAGGACCTGGCTCAGAAACGTACAACCAAAACACAAATTAGCGAATATTGGCACATTGTAGGACTCAATAAAATAGTGTAAAATGAAAGTGTCCCTTTCTGCCTGCCATGTAAACAAATGTTAATGAGGGATGCAACAGTCCTTGTAAATAGCAAAGCTCAGGGGAAAAAAAGCACAAGGGAAAAAAAAATATATATTTCCATAGATAGCTAAACCTATCTTTCGGGTTCTCAGCTTTTAACCAAGGAATATAATCCTCATAGAAAATCCTAGCTGATATTTAATGCATCAAACGCTTTGGATTCAACCTGTACTTAATTGCTTGAAAGTTGCCTCTAAAGAGGTCATTTGAAATACAGTCTTGTGGTTATGACTCCTCCACTTCATAGAAAGGAAAAAGAAAAACGGCCTGGAAATTGTTATAACCAATTAAAATAGCAAATGACACAACCCAGCTACCTTGGAATTTGTGGGCATTTCCAAGAGTTCCCTGCCATTTAAAGATTTTTAATGGCCCCTCAGATGCCAGTGGCATTTAAGCTGCTACCACTGGGAGGTGCTGAATTCAGCAAAGCCATTTCCTCCAGAGTCACAGGGCAAAATTAGGTATGTCATGGAGTTAGCACTCGGTTCCTAAAGCACAGCCAAAAGGGCCATACCACTTAACTCACTGGAAACTTCCACATGAAGTCCATCTCCTGACATTCTCTAAGTGGTTCACAGGTACTAGGGTGAGGTCTTTCCATTCATGGATCTCCGTGGGCTAATGGTCCCTGCGGCACACAATGCAGCTTCTATCATTCCATGAGTGCCTACTGTGTGCTCGGTATTCTATGAGGTGCCCTAAGGCAACTTAATAGGATCATTTGCTATCACCAGAAAAAAAGGGTCCCTCAAGGTTGGCATTTCTTACTGGTCCTGTGACTCAACCCAGAAGCAGACCTACTTAAAGGTGGCTTCTACTTGACAGTCTAGCTAGGGTAGGTGAGTGTGCTAGAATTTATACCACATGAAATTCATCACTTTAGCCATTTTAAAGTATACAAAACTCAATGTGCACTGAAAGATTCAGCAAAAAAAAAAGGCAGAAGAGGAAATTTAATTTGTATTTCAGATTTTCATAAATTAGGATAAGTAGATCTCATGCAATATTTGGGATATACTTACACTTAAAAAAAAAAATTTTTTTTTCCGAAATTCGCATTTCACTGGGTATCCTGCATTTTATCTGGTAATCCCATGTCAGAGGGACAGAAGGAGAACAACCATCAACCACCCAACACAACCAGCCAAAAATGTAGGTAAGTACGACACTGGGTGATACAATCATAAAACCATATAAAAACAACCAGGCTTGAACCTCTGGCACCCTATCACAACTGCCCTTCCCAGGACCCCCACCACCTCCACCTTCCAGAACCAGTGCCCACCAACATGGCCGCACCTAACTTGGCCTCCCATAGCATTCTGCATGCTCCCCGCTGAACAGGGAGCCTGATGTGGAGCCTGATGTGGAGCTCCACGCAGAGCTCAATCCCAGGACCCTGAGATCATGACCTGAGCCGAAGGCAGATGCTTAACTGACTGAGCTCCTCAGGCACCCCAGGCCTTACTCCTCCTTAAAATGCTCCCACTTCTGGCTTCTTGACACCACATTCCCATTTGGTCTTGTGGGTTTGGTTTGGTTTGGTTCGGTTTGGTTTTTGAGAGAAAGAAAGCACGCACATGTGAGCACAGAAGGAGCAGAGGGAGAGGGAAAGAGAGAGAATCTCAAGGAGGCTCCATGCTTGATGAAGAGCCTGACACAGGGCTCGATCTCCAAACCCTGAGATCATGACCTGAACTGAAATCAAGAGTCAGATGCTTCACCAAGTGACTGAACCACCCAGGCGCCCTCCCTGGTTAGGTCTTTTAAAATCCACTCTACAGATTCCTCTTCCTAAAAATTTGTAAACATTGGACTTTTGTGGGGCTCATCCCTACGCCCTTTCTTCTCAGCATTCTCCCCATGACTCATCTATTTCAGGGCTAAGGTTTTAAATTCCACCCATTTGCTGATGACTCTCAGATCTTTATGCCCAGGGAAGCAGAGGACGGGAGCCAGCAGGAGGCAACTCAGGGATCGGTGTGCAAAAGCCAGAGGAACAGAAGTCACGCTGCATCCCAGGTGACAAGACAAGTCAACACTGGAGGCGGCCAGATGCCCCTGCTGCAGAGAACAAGGGAGCTCTGCTGGCTACTTGGGTTAAAGGGATACTGATACCTGGGTCACCCTGGCCATCGCCATAACACCTAGGCCACTTACAACAGGAACAAGAACCAAGCATTTAATGATAACAGTCTCAAAGTCATCCTCATAAACTACAGAGAGGGCAGTGTAGCCACCACCTGAATGGCCAACCTTCCTCTGTGTGGATACCAAGAAAGCATGGGCTTCGTTCACCATGCTCAATCCCAAGGTCCCAGCCTTGGTGCACTAACTGGAAAACCCTTCACCATAATATTGACCTAGCAATGGGCACTGGTGGGAGCTGGGATCAGAAAAGAGAAAGTAACATTTGGAAGGACCCGATCCCCTGGGAAAACTGTCCTCAACTGTCAGGGGAGGGGAGAGAGTTTCTTCTAAGAATAAATTTCAACTCCAGAAAACACATCTCTGACTATCAGCTTCATACATGCAAATACCAATGGTTCCGTTTCACTGGCAGACCGCAATTGTGTCTCACACTTCCTATGTCCAAATTGTATTTGATCGCCAACCAGCCAAAAAAGAAGCCTCCTCTCCCAGGACTGGTATCAACATCCACCCAGTTTGCTCAAGACAAATGGCCAGACTGTCAGAGGCAACCTCAAGTCAGCCTCCCTGTGGCTCCCTCCCTCCTCGAGTTCTGTCATTTCTACTTGCAAACAGACCTAGAAGGAGGCCTGGCCATCCTTCTCCCTTCCCCACCGTTGGCCCGGGCCCCACTACCTCTCTGCAAGACTCTGGCCATAGCTCCTCACAGGTCCCGTCACCCCATGCTCCCCACCCCACCCCACCCCCCAAGGAATCTCTGACCAGAAGCCAGAAAACATTTTCAAACATAAATCCTACCACCTCCCTTCCTCAAATCTTTCCGTGCTCCCACTGTTACCTCTAGGATAAAATGCAGGCCCCGAGCCCCAAGGCTTCACAGCAGACCCCCCCACTTCTCCGGTTTTGTCTCCCCACCCCTGCCCCCCCCACGCCCTGCATCGCAGCCTTCCCTCACTTCCCCCAGGGTCTTCTTCCCCCCAGTCTCCCCATGGCGGACTCCCACCCACCCTTTGCCACTCCGTTTAAATGTTACCACCTCACAGAGGTCTTTCCTGACCACCCAAAATTGCCCCTCTCCTTTTGTCTCTACCTTTGCACATTACATTATTTGCAGTTACATTATTTGCTGCTTCTTCCCCAGCAACCTGCCCCTCTAGAAGACCAACTCCAAAGGCAGAGACTTTGCTCATATGGTGCACTCTTGTAGACTCAGTGCCTAGCACAGCTCCTGGCACATAGTAGGCATTTGATAAATACTTTGAATGAATACATAAAGCCAAGGAAGAGGTTTATTGTGTAATAATTACAAGTTATTCCAAAAATCAATAATACAATTTTTTAACCTAAAGGGGGTCCTAAATATCAGCTAGTTATCTAAAACCCTCAGCTAGAGGATAGAAGAAACTTACCCAAGGCAAGTGGTGACCCCAGGATACAGGCCTGGTGTCTGTCTAACTCTAAAACCCATCAAGACAACTTGCTGCCTTCATGCTCTGTTATAAGAAATTCTCTGAAGGAGCAGGTTGAACCATGATCCTGTATTCATTTGAAAATTTAACCTAAGGTTCTCAATTGGGTACTAATAAATCCTTCCATAATCCCAAATCACAATCTTTGGTGTTCAGGACTGAACTTCACCCAGTGAGCACAGAGATCAAAAGCTGAAGCATGGGAGACACCTGCTTTTCATGTATACCCCAAAATAAATCAGCAAGGAACCACCCTTCCATCTCTGACATGAAGGTGAACTACATCTTTCCCCAGCATCTTCCATTTAAGTCCACCAATTCTTTTCTTATTCCTAGACTCTCACCAGAAATGCCCTCACCTGAAAGCAGTTAAGGTACAGAAAGGCACTACTTTGGAAATGACAGCATAATGTATCTTCTTATTCTTACTGCCTTGAAGCCTGCCATCAAGTCCTCCCATACTTACAAATCAACAGAGACTGAAATCCATGACCTCCTGACAGGACTGCCAATTGCACAACGTCCAAGAGATCCATTCACAATTGTACAATACACAACCTGCACAACTGTACATGGTGGCCCTACCTCTTAAGGCCTGCTTCATCTCTGTCAAGTTTGTGATGGCTCGACAATCTGGACATGAGCTAAAAAAAATGTTCTTGTGCCAGAAAATTCAAGTTTCCTTTCATCACAAGTGAACAATTGCTGGATACATCTATCAAATTCTGCAGTCAGCTAAAGAAGAGGATGATATAATACTTTCAGGTTATTTTTTAAAGCACTTTCCTTCATTTAAAAAAAAATTGATATGAAAAAGTAAACAGAAAACATCCAAAGATCACGGTATGATCACTCTCTGGAACGTACTTACATACTAAATAAATCAGTCAGGATAACCCATAAGATCTAAATAAAACCAAAAGTCTTAAAAATTGAATAAACCCTCTCTCCCTCTTCTGTGACTTTATTTTTATGGATTTGTGCTTACCTAGGCACTTTAAAGGTTAGATTCTACAGCAGACGGTAATGCAGATCTTGTCAGCAGAAAAGACTTTAGCTAGTGACTGAGATCTTGAGCCTGAAATTAGGTTAATGAGAGTGGTACAACTCATGGGCCAAATTTGTAAGCTACAAATAGCCCACAGGGATGTAGAATAGACCAGAGGTGTTCAAACTTTTCAAATAAAACCTTTCTATTTCAAGGAAAGATTTTGTTCTAAAACCTTGAATTTCAAGTAGAAATCCAACTGAACAGTAAGATTCAAAATTTAAGTGGAAATTATTGCTATAGAGGTAAGACTCCAGTTGAAGGAAGGAGTCAGTCAGGTAAACCTAAGAGACATAAGATCTGAATCAAACTAAACTTCCTTCAAATGAAAGGGTTTTGTTCTGGAAGTTTGAATTTTGAGTGGAAATTCAACTGAACTGAATAAAATTCAAACTTTAAGTGAAAATTCGATAGATACAGACACAGATGTAAAATTTCATTTGAAGGGAGGATTTCGTTCTAAAAGTCTGAATTCCTCTGATCTAGTCCACACTACTCTTGGATATTGGATATTGGATTCGGTAGTACAAACATTAAATATGAAATACGTATTAATATTACATATAGTATATTGCATTATATATAATACAATGTATGGTATAATACAATATAATATCATCTCAAAGCATGCTGTATGGCTGGAATTTAGAGGAGGGCCCAAAGTCCTATGAGCTTTGCCTCCTTCTCAATCTCTACACTCAGTCCAAGATCCCCTTGGGACCCAGAAGATTCATGGAACATGGATGGAAACCATGAATCTGGAACAAAGAACACCAAAAGGAATATCCAGAACTTGGGTTCTAGTCCCAGCTTTGTATTAACTTGCCCTGTCACCTTCAGCATGCACTGTGGGAGCAGACCAACTTGTGTCACTTAACCTACTACTCCATTACTCCATTACTCTCTCTCGTCTATAAAATGGCAACAGTAATCTGCCTCGGGGGATTACACTGCAAATGCAATGGTATCAGGCCCATAAGGGGATTACTATATTGAATGGCTGGAGTGAATATTTAACAATCACTAGTTGTGATAATAATTAATTCATTAGATAAGGTCTATAGGATGGGAAATGTGTTCCTGAATGTTGAATACAATGCTAATTGAAACATTTGCATTAAATTCTCTTTGTGTCTTGTTTTGACAAGTTTTATTGAGACTACCATTAGGGACTGTCACTGGCATTCTTCTTCGCCCAGACACTGGTTAATTGAAAACCAAATGTATTCATCTTCACCTTTTGGCTTGTAGGCTCCTCGCAGCATCTCAATTTGCCCCCACAGCAATTAGCTCGGGGTCCTACACAGAGTCAGTATTCCATCAGGGTTTCTTAAATGAATGAGAGCGTACCAGTTCTGAATTCCAATACAACAAAAGCCAAGAGAAGTCAGGTGCTTTAATAAATAAAACAGACCCTCACTTCAGAGCACATCCAAAATTCAGAAGTACACTGCATCCTTCAAGCCAATTGGCCTTATAACTGGCCTCCTGGTTAAGCGTCAAGACAGACTGCATTCTTCCCCAAACTAGCCACAGCATCTCCCATCCTGCACGCTCTCCTCGCCATGAGGCTGGGATATTCCTCCCACAAGACAGAATCTCTATGCTCCCTCTCCTTGTATCTGGACAAGTTTCTGACTAAGGCAAAAGTGGCATTGTCTGACCTCCAAAGTTTCCATAAAAGATCACACCGCTTCTTCCTGGTTCTCTTGGGACACTCACTCTTAGAACCCAGCTCCATGCTATGAGGAAGCCCTAACTGGGCCATACGGAGAGGCCACATGGCATGGGCCTGTGTGGGTGCTCTAGCCAACAGCCAAGCCAAAATCCCCACAGAGAATCAGCCATAACTGCCATCCCATGAGCAAGGAGGACTCCAGTTCATTCCAGTCCCCTCCAGCTCCCCACTCGCCATCAATATTCATAGACTTCAAGTGTCTCCACGGGAGGCCTCCCAGACTTCAGACATTGTGGAGCAGAGATAAGCCATCACTAATGAGTCCTCCCCCATTTCCTAAACCATAGAATCTGAGTTTAACAAGATTCGTTATACTCTTGGTTGGTTGGTGTGATTTGTTATACAGCAAGTGGAACAGAAACAGATTTTAATATATATTACAATAAAGAATTGCACATAAAATGGAATCATGGCAGAACCAGGAACAGAACCCAAACATCCTATATACTGACTAATCAGCAAGTCAAAACAACATTCTAAAACATTACTCTTATAATTATAACATATTCTTCCATCAGTTGAAGTGCACCATACAGAGTAAATATAATAGTAACATTAAGATCACTATAATTTATCAAGTGCTTGCTATGTACCAAGCACTACTCCAGGTGCTTTATCCATATTAACTCACCCAAACATCAAAATAACTCTATGAACTAGATACTAGTATTACCCCATTTCACAGATGAGCAAACAAAACACAGGACTAAATTAACTTGCCCAAGAACACACCCCTAGTAAGCGGCAGGGCTGGGGTTTGAATCTAGCAATCTGGTTCCAGGATGGGTAATCCTATGCGGTGCACTAGGGATGCTTCCCAAGCCTTATGCCCTGTAAAATATACTATATGCAAAGCAGCTGGCATGGTGCTTGGCACACAGTACACACTCCATGAATATTGTTTCCTTCCTTCCCCAACATTGACATAATTTAGGTCAGCACATTTTCTAAAGCAAAAATGATATCCTTCTAAGCCAAACGTACACCTCCCACATTTTGCCTCACTGCTTGTTCATCTGACTGATGATTTCCACATTTTCATCCCCACCCATGACCTTTCCCCAGAACTTGTGGATTTAACGGTCTACCTAATTTCTCCACTCAGATGTCCAATTAGCCTCTTAAATTTAACACGAATGTGATTTTTTTAAAAAACCTTGTTTTCACCCATACACATACCCTGAGACTGCCTCTTCCCCAGATCCCGCATTTCAGTGAGTAGCACTGCCTTTAACACACCCAGAAGTTCAGCCCCAAAGTCCAGAGTCAGTAGTGGTTCAGCTCTGCCCTGACCACATCCGTCAAACCGGCAGCCATCTGCCAGCTCTTCCGAGTGGACCTGATTTCCATCACTTCTCCCACCCTCACGCACACAGCTCCCTCTCCCCTGTCCAAGCATCTCAACACAACGGTGTCCTACCCAGCCAGCCCATTCACCACACTGCAGCCAGCATGACTTCTTCCTAAAACCCAAAGTTAGCTCCACCACTCCCCTGCTTAAATGCCTCCAGAGGGTTATCATTACACGCCCAAAGAATATCCAAACCCCTTCTCTTGGTTCTCCACGTTTTGGCCACTACCTACCGATCCCTCCACCTCAGTTCCCCCATCAACACCCTCCAAGAGCCACACCCAGATTTTCTGAGTTAGTTCCCACCTCTGGGACTTTTCATTTGCTGTTCCCTCTGACTGGAATAATCTTTTTTTTTTTTTTTTTTAAGATTTTATTCACTTACTTGACAGACAGAGATCACAAGTAGGTAGAGAGGCAGGCAGAGAGAGAAGAAGGGAAGCAAGCTCTCTGCTGAGCAGAGAGCCCCCCCCCCAATGTGGGGCTCGATCCCAGGACCCTGAGATCATGACCTGAGCCAAAGGCAGGGATTTAACTGACTGAGCCACCCAGGTGTCCAACGGCTGGAGCATTCTTGCCCAGATCCTTGCAAGGTAGCTTCTTGTCAATGCTCAGGGTTCTGCTCCACATCACCTCCTCAGAAAGGCCTCCCTGATGAAAGGCCAGTCCCCCAGCAGTCACTCTGCAGCCCACTGCCAGTCTTTATTTCCTTCACAGCTAAAACTGTCTCACCAGCTGAAACTGTCTTCTGTACTTATTCGCTTGTTTACTATGTGTCATTCCCACCGGAATCTAAATATTTAGCATGTTTGATCTACTGCATTTTGTTCCTTGCTTCACCTCAGCGCTTAAATGTGTGCTCTACATCACAGAGGCTCAATAAATATCCCTTGGCTAAAATGAAGGAATCCTTTTACTGGACCATAAATCCCTGGCAGTCTGGAACCAGTAATTATTCATCTTTGTATTGCACGTTCTGAACCCAATGTCTATCCCAGTATCTGTCTATAGATACTGAAAGAAAGAATCAGGGAGGGGGAAGGAAAAAGAAGGGGAGGGAGAAAGAGGGACAGAAAGACAGGAAGGGAAGTTGGAAACACAGCCACAGCACACCATTGAATTGTTCCGATTTGTGGATTTTAGAGATATAGTCTTACCAATATTCAAAAACTGAATCCCACATCAGATTGATTTAATCTGTTGTCATTACTGGAAAATAATCACTTAAAATCAAGACTGTTTAAAATAGAATGTGTGGATGCTCTTACTTTATCTGCCATAGTTTCACAAACATTTTTCTATGGGCCAACCAGTCTGCTAGAAACATCTGTGAACGTGTCTAAAATGTAATATCTCCTAAGCTCAGGGATGTAGGTAAGGGAGTCGAAAAAGAGAAGTTGTCCCAGGAGGAAACAGAAAGGTAGAAATGCAAACCCTGCTCCAAACAGCCTGCGCCTCCGGCAGGAAAGAAGCCAAGAAACGTTTACATCTATATTGACTCTGCTCAGAGCAGAGGAAGGTTCAACACTTCCTTGCACACTTCAGCCCATCCTAGACTCTGGGTAGAGCCCCTGGAAACTTCTCCCTCCTCTCCCTGTCCTACATGGCCTGGGTGAGCTGCTGCTGCTTATTCCAGCACCCAGGAGTCTCATCAGAACACCACACAGTCTGGGGACCAACCTTCCCCCTAACTTTGCCCTTCACATAGAAGTTCCAGTCCCATGGAAGGGAATTCTGGCAAAGATCAAGAATAATGTGGCCTTTAATATTCAAATGCTTCCCTCAAATTCACTTGAATGTACCTTCTTTTTGCTCTTTAAAATCACCAGGTGAATTCTGTATTAATCCCTGCAGAGGAACTTCACCGGGCTCTGCTCTTCATACACTGTGTCAGCTTGAAGCAGGTCCCTGTTAGCACAATGATCAACGGTCTTGGGAAGGATCAGTTCAGTGGGAGGAAGAACACGTGCTGTTTGATTCTCTTGAAGACAACCGACATAGTAGTCAAGGCCATGATGTAGCTTTAGACCATGATCAGGATGGGAGAGAGAGATGTAGCATTGGCCTCCCCCGGGAACTCTGCCCACTGGCTCAGAACTGGAGTTACCTGTCAACCTTTTTTAGGAAGAGAGCCACAGGTTATACCCATGTAACCCTCCAAGGACAGCATATGACTTTTTTAAGATTTTGGTGAGGAATTGCTCAGGAATTACTTGTCCTTCCAGGGACAGCATTGAATTCAATAATTAACTGTAGGAGCTGAGAATCAGACACACCTCAGCTCATGTCGCTAGCTATGTGACTTTTAGAGGAAGTACTTAAGCTTGCTAAGGTCCAGTGTTCTTATCTTCAAGATGGGAATAAAACCTTTCCTTCATGCTACGATGGTGCTTCCGTAAGATGATTCACCTAAAGTGCCCAGCATAATACCTCACGGACAGTAAATAGTAAATGTCAACTGCCACAATGATCTTATCATTTATCTATTTTGGTGTAACCCTTGTATCTTATTCACTTTTTACACCCAGTGCAAAGCCAAGGGTCCAGCATACTGTGGATACTTAAAAGATAATTTTTATGTCTTCAATATTTATTTATTATTTATTTGAGAGAGAGATCATGGGAGGGAAAGGCAGAGGGAGAAGGAGAGAGAGAGAGTCTGAAGCCGACTCCTGTGCTGGGCACCAAGCCCCCACGGGACCAATCTCATGACCGTGAGACCACGACCTGAGCCAAGAGTCCAACGCTTAACTGACTGTGCCACCCAGGCACCCCTTAAAAGGCGATTTTTGAAAGAATCAGTGCAGTAGGCAGAATGATGTTTCCCCCAAAGACTGTCCATGCCCTAATCCTTGGAACTTGTGAAAATATTACCTTATGTGACAAAAGGACTTAGCAGATGTGATTAAGTGAAGAATGTTGACGTGGTGAGATTACTCTAGATTATCTGAATGGTCCCAATGTAATCACAGGGCTCCTTACAGGAGGGAGACAGGGAAGCCAGAGGCAGAGAAGGGGATGTGAGGATGGAAGCGAAGGTCAGGGTGCTGCAGCCGTGAGCCACGGAACATGGGCAGCCTCCAGAAGCTGGAAAGGGCCAGGAGAGGATTCTCCCCTAAAACCTCCAGAGGAATGCTGCCTTGCTTATACCCTGATTTTAGCCCCCTGAAGCCAATTCTGAACTCTGACCTACAGAACCATACGTAATAACTTTGATTGTTTTAAGCTCCATCCAGTTCACGGGAATCTGTGACAGCAGCAACAGGAAGCCCCCACAATCAGTGTCCCAGACGCTTGCTCGGTGCCAGGTGCTCTGTACCTTTCAAATAGGCTCGCATTAAGGCTCACAATAGGCCAGCACGGAAGTTCTACTCTTGCCCCAATTTTATAGACAGAGAAACAGAAGCAATAGGATTGACCCACACTGTGTGCAAAGAAGAAAACCTTTACAGAAAAAACCTTAATAAAAATTCTTCCTGATTTTCCTGCAAGGAACAAAGCCCAAAGCTACAGGGCCACAAGAAAATGACAAATTTTTTTCTGCAGATGGTTCAGGTGCTATTTTCAGAACCAGAAGCAGATCTTTTCATTCACGGAAAAAAAGGCACCCACCAAGCAAGTTTTGTGCAAAAGCTTCTAGGTCAGTGTCGGGGACCCAGGAGGAAATGTACACTGAAAAGGAATCCATTATCTCGGCTGAACGGGTGGTCATCTGCTGCAGAAATGGGCAGCGCCAGATTATTTCATTCCCACATGACTTGCACGGACTGTTGTTTTCACCGAAAAGTCATGAAAAAGCCAAACGCTGCAGAACGGTAAAAAGTGGGAAACTCTCCTTGGCAGGGACACGATAGCTGGCTTTCCCCGGCACAGTTCTCGCCATTTAGAGGAGATACTTCCTCCAAATTAATAAAAATATTAAAGGCCACATTCTCCAACTATGCCCTGGAGCCAAACTTTGGGCACCTGCCCCATTCCCCACCTCATCCATCATGCAACGCCATGTCTGTCTGCTTTCTACTTTGCACTTTCCTGCGAGCTCTTCTTTGAAGAAACGGTTTCTCTGCCACAATGTCACATGAAGCGGGGCTTTTCCTGTTATCTCAGGATTTATACTGAGACCTCAGAGCTGAAAACTGAGCTTTTATTTATGCAGAAATTGCTAAACTAAGGTCAGACTGGCTCAGAAAGCACCTGCTGCTTCCAGCCCATGTAAGAGAATTCACTGGAGAAAAGGCGTTTGTTTCTCAGAAAAACAAAAACAAAACAAAACAAAAATACAGCATTGGAGAGCATGGTGGCAAAATAGAAAAAAAAAAAAAAGAGGAAATAAAGCTGCAAGGAAACTGCTCAGAGAGATCAGAGTGGTTGGCAGAAGAGGGACGCAGCATCTTGGCCCCCCAGCTGCACGCTTTCTGAATTGCAAACTTCATAGATCTGCCTTGCACTGTTTGGGAAAAGAGCGTGAGAGATTTATGAGAACTCCAGTCTGCTCTATTAATTGCATCATTCCAGAGTCCATGCAGATGGTGCCCCCTGGAAGTGTGCAATGAACACAGCCCTGGGAAAATCAGACACAGGTTCCCACAGTTTGGCGTATAATGGCTGGTTGAACACAGAGGACAGCAGTGGAGTGGCCTACTCCTCCCAAGTTTGGCGGCACCAAGACGCATAATGATTTCTCACGGGCCAAACAGAGACAGAGGTGGGGCGACGCGATAGCTAGCTTAGAGCCTTCATGAAAGGGCCTTCCTCCAAGAAGTCAGACTATTGAGCAAAAAAGGCCCAGAGTGTGTGCAAGCAGAGCCTGTGGGGGCTTCAGAAGGGACCAGCCAGGGAGGGCACCACTCATGCAGTGGGAAAGTATAGAGATTTATGCGGGGCAGGGCGGGGGGGGGGGCGGTGGGCCAAGAACTTACAAAATCTCCTGAATGCCTGTAAGGCTAAAGAGGACCATGAAGGACAGCAGCTCAAGTGGAACATTCTGGCCTTCTCTTCATCCCTCTCCCTGCCACCTGACTCTGGAGGAGCCAGAAGTTGCAAAGCAAGCAGGGAAGGAGTTTGGATCCGGAGAGAAAGAGAACAAACAAGCCCCCCCACCCCACCCCCGGCCTTTCCACTTCTGGACTGCGGTGTCTCAGGCCCAGCCTGACCTACAGGGAAAGAACTTTGAAGTAGACCGGAGGTTGGTATGTGGGTTTATATTAAACTGGACTTTAGAATACTTGAAATTAATTATTTCTATTTTTGTTTTCATTTTACTTGAAAACTGCCTGGAAAAGCTGTAGGGTATTTCTGGGATATGATCCAGGGTTGACCTACCAGAACAAATGTGAAAGTCTCATTTGTGACTCACATTGAAGAGAAATAAAGCCATATTCTGTTTGCATCCCTCCCCAGAAAAAAGTCCGGCCCATTTAATAAACCAATTACTCGACATTACCCCCCCCCCAAAATAAAGTAAAGAAAGAAAGAAAGAAAAAAATGCTTCCAGCATCCCCATGTCCACTGTCCAAACCATCCCAATTCCTTGATGCTTCAGGAACCTCCCAAATAGTATCCCTGCTTCCATTCTCAGCCCTCCCCTCTCCCTGCCCCGCGCACTCTCTCACCCCCAGCCCTGTTGGGGCAACAGCTGTGTACAGAGAGGCCCATCGGACCGGATCTCTGCCCTCAAGCTGGGCTTCACTAGCCTTCCCCCCCGAGGTTCCAGGAGTGAAGCACGAGACTCAAGCGAAGCCAGTCCCCCCAGTGGCTCCCCAACTCCCACTCTGATTGGCTGGAGGATGAGTAACCGACCTTAGACCAGCCAATGAGGACCAAGAGAATTTAACTGCAAGACTCTCATCAGAGCCCTGGAGAATGCAGCTTTTCTCTGTCCTGAAGGATGTGAGTCTGGAACAATAAAGCCCTGGGGCCACTGGCAGCCATCCTAGAATCACCGGGCAGGAGAGCAACGCCGAGTAGGCGAATGAAGAAATACCCAATCCTGGAAGCATCATCAGAGCCCTAGATGGAGCTCTGCCTGGACTGATGAGTTGGGAGAATCCAAACTCCCCTTTCGGGCTGGAGCCCACCTGAGCCAGGTGTTCTGTCATCTGCCGCCGAAACCGTCCCAACGTGCACATCAGCTGACCCAGCCACTGTGCTTATGCCCATTAGGCTCATGTCTCACTCACCCCAGACTTACAAACGGCCTCACGGGGCTACGTGGCAGAGGCCCGAAGAGGTTCCGCTTGGTCTTCAGAACACCAATTCCCGCAGCGTCATTGCCGTTTGGTTCAATTCCTGACCTGAACATGTACGAGCTTCCTCTTTCCCCGCCTAAATTTCACATGCAACTTCAAGGAAACTGCCCCAACCTTCCCCTGTGGGTGTCTTAGCTATGTTCTACCTTTAGAAAACATTGAATTCAAGTACAATCCCCACTGATACCCTGAAGTAGGCCACACATTTCTCACTCTGCTTTCATTAATACTCTAACTCGGAATACTCTAATTCTCTTCAGTGTATTTCTCATATGTGCTTCTTCGTCTGTTTGTTCTTATATTAGAAACTCCAAAAAGACAGGGAACAAGCCCCTTAGCAGGACACCTCACACAAGGCAAAGAGTAGTTAGGAGCTTAATAAATGCATACTGTTGACAGAGACATGATGACAAGGGTGACAGAGGTTGTGTGACATGCATCATTAGAAAGATAACTGTTCTCACCATTTAGAGGAGATACTTCCTCCAAATTAATAAAAATCTACTTAGTTCATTTAACCTATGAGAAAAAAAAAATCAGAAAGGTTTATGTGATCAACTTAGAACTCTTCCTAGATCCCACATCTGAATAGCTAGCTTTGGTGTTTGAAATCTTGGACCCTTAGAATATGTAACATTCTTCTGATCTTTTTGATAGCTCTAAGCAAACTTACACAGTGATTCTAAATAATGAAGCAAACATTTCCCATTTCCTTGAGATATACATGGGGTCAAAAATCTAAAAGGAATCCATTGAAAGCAGAACATCCCCCACAGATATTAGTCACATAATTAAAATTATTCATCAGCTCCCAGCTACAGACTGTGAGCTCACCCCTACAACAAGCGGCTCTTGGGATCATGAGCTTTATTAAAATACCCATTACTGATTTCTGGAATCTCAGCTATAACAGCACTTCTGTTCTGCGGGAGGTCCGATTAGAGTAAAGTAAGAATTCTTTAACCTCAGCACTTAAACCATCCGGCTGTCGGGTACTTTCCTGGGTCTGGAGGGCATCTTCCTCCTCCCAATCTTGTGCAGTCCATGTACCTGGGCTACAGCACACTGGGACGTGACTCAAAATGTTGGTGGAATTCTGCTTACTGACCCTAATTTTGGATTCTGATGCTACTACATGTAATTGTCTGTGTACTGCTCTGACTCTGGTTGGCTTCTGGGACCTCTGATGATTGGACACAAAGTCCCTGCCCATTGTGAGAATGTGGGATGTCCTGCAGGATGTTGAAAATGGAGTAGACTTTGATGAGCCATGGACCCAAGCTGAATCCTGCTTCTGTCACTTAACTAATTGTATGATACCAGGCAAGTTATTCACCTTCTCTGAGCCCCAGGTTCACACATAAAACAAGGGTGATAATGATGATCCATGAATACTTATTTTGCAGGGTTGCTTTTTTTTTTTTTTAAGTGACTTACTTGACTCAAAACCACTATAAGGTATCACCTCACACGGTTAGAATGCCTGTTACCAAAAAGACAGTAGATTGCAAATGCTATTGAGGCTGTGGAGAGAAGGGAACCCTTGTGCACAGTTAGTGGGAGTGTAAATTGGTGCAGCCACCTTGGAAAACAGTCTGGATATTCCTCAAGAAAGTAAAAATGGAACTACTATATGACCCAGCTGGTATGTATCTCCAAAGGAAATGAAATCTCTATCTTGAACAGATATCTGTACTCTCATGTTCATTGCAGCGTTATTCACAATAACCAGGGTATGGAAACAATCCATGTGCCCATCAATGGATAAATGGATAAGGAAAATGTGGTCTATAGATATACGAGTATATAGATACAGATACGTGATACAATTCAGCCTTTAAAAAGAAGCATATTCTGCCATTTGCAACAACGTGGATATAACTGGAAAGGATTATGGTAAGTGAAATAAGCCAGACAGAGTAAGAGAAATAGTGCATGGTATCACTTATCTGTGCAATCTTTTTTTAAAAACGTCAGACTCAAAACAGAATGGGAGTTGTTGGAGGAAAGGTTGGAGGAGATAGGCAGACACTAGCAAAAGGCTATAAGATAAATTAGGTCTGAGGATCTAACGGACAACATGGTGATTGCAGTCAATTGTATTATATTGCACAGTTGAAACTCACTAAGAAAGTAGAACTTAAGTGTTCTTACAAAAAAATACATGTGAGATGATGGATGTTGCAATTAACTCAGGAGTGGAAATCTTTTCACAATGAATACGAATGTCAAATCACCAGGTTGTACACTTTAAATATATTTACGATTTAAATATATTCCTATTTTATTTGTCAGTTATGATTAACAAAGTTCAATAAAGCTGGCAAATGGTGTTTTTGAAATGGGCAGTAGTAAGGCACTCAATAAATGAATGGCCCCTTCATTGTAACTTCGTTGCTCACTTTATCACCAGGTACTCACTCTGATGCTACTCTCCCGTCTCCCGTGCTACAGCCCTGCTGCCATTCATTTCTCATTCCTCCTACTCCACTCTGCTGTCTGGCAGAGTCACACTGCCTGAATTTATGTGCAGACCAGAGAGGGAGGGAAGATGCAGAGACGTGAGGCTTTAGAGAATTTCTGTCCCCCCTACTGTGACTGCCTATAAAACCTGAATGCGTTGGCTCTCAGTCTGCCTTCTAACTAACTCTTCTCCTACTCTGGACATCTGGGCATCCAAGATCTGGCATCCTTGGACCAACCTCTGTGCCTAAAACTAGAGGCTTAACATTGGTACTGAACCCAATATGGGGCCATACTACGGGTCAAAGCATGCTACCAGTAATTGTATTGTGCACATATTTCCTATAAAATACAATCCATCATCAGTTACAAAATGCATCACTATTTTACATACTCTCAGAAAATTAATATTGCCAACTGAACAGCAATGTATCATTGGTAGTAAGACACATTCTTACATCAGACATGTAATTCTCTACATCAGACATGTAATGAGAATAATACATCTTACAATTAATGCCGTACAATACAACATTTCCCTTGCAGAAACAGCTAAAAGTACATGTTTCTTATACTTATTTACAAGAGTCCTGCACAGAGCCTGGCAGACGGGAAAGAAATATTTGTTAAAGAAAGTAATATACACATGAATGGAGGTATTCCCTTGTGGCCACATTATAACAACGTTCTGCCATTTAAAAAGAAAATTTGATGCAAGAGGAAAATCATGCTAAAATTTAAATATATCATTTCACCAAACCTTCCACTTAAATTCATTTAAAAGAATAAACTCCGCTCTGAACATTTTGTACATGTGTTGCCTCCTTAGCAAAATGGAAACCCAGATACAGTAATAGATTCCAAAAGTTTAGTGTCTACCTGATAACCAGTCTTCAGGTAGACATTACCTTTAAGTGTGTAGTATCTGGGACCAGAAATTGCAAGGTGTTGCTTCAGAAACATCTGGAAGCATCCTCAGGGCACACTTTGGCGTGACTGCCTTGGCATCTTTGATAGCTGGGAACATGGATGCACCCAACAGAGCCTTCTCCATTCTACTGTACCCCTAAATTGGCTATAGATGTGCTGGAACTCAACAATCCCTATGTGGGGATAGGGATGCAGACGACGAGTGAGTCACAGTCTCCAAAGAAGATCCCATTAGAAGAATTCGCCTCCACTTCCTGCCCAGAGCAGCTCCAAAGAGCTGCTTGGCCCTCTTCATTGCAATTAAAAATCAGTGCATTTCACCTCAGATACTACAGAGTTAGGCATTATATAAAACAGATAGATAAAAAGAACAAGAACTACATGAACAGGGACGAAATGAAAATAGATGGATCTTGGAAATTCATAAATGTAGACAGTGCTCCAGGAAAATGTGGGGGCCCAGGTGCCACCGGCAACAGAGGACCATCTTTCTCTTTGCTCTGAAGTAGCAAGCCCCATTCCAGACCCTTCCCTGTTTAAGCCTTTGTTTGCTCTTTGCTGTAAAGTATTCACATGAGATTCCTCTCTGTGTAGAAGCCAAACTGCATCCACAGCTACTGGATGTCAAGTCCACGTCAAGTGGAAAACGAGGAGTCAGAATAGAAGAATCCTGTTATGTAAGCATCCCTCCATAGAGGGACATTGCAGGGGAAAGGACTCTAGATAAAAACAAGTCACTCAAATGACTTTTCACAGTGTACTGTAGGCCAATTTCCTAGGACCTGGTATCCTTGCACAAGTCAAGAGAAATAATGTCCATTTTCAGTGCCACCTAAATGCCCCTCGAGCATGCAAGCCCACATGGAAATTATATAGCTAATTATCTTTGTGTATACTTAGAGACAAAATAAAAGAAATTAACAGAGCCAGGACTGCTTCTGTTCTTTCCCAGCAAAAAAATTACTTGTAAGATGCCTCCTCACCCTCAGCCACATACACTAGAACTACAATCTTTAACTTATTTCCCCCACATGCAATCAACGTTCCCCAATATTCCATACCTCCTGGAGGACACCACTCTCATCCTTGTAATTTAAGAGAGAGGACTGACTCCACTGCACTGGTGGCTGGTCGCCGCCCCACACCTCTGCACTGATCCTCTGTTCAGATCTTTCTTCATCACTCCCTCCTTGGTCCCTCTAGTCGAGACCTCTGTCATGTGACCATTCAGGATCTTGTTATTCATCACCCAGATTACCCTGATGGTCCCCAGCTTGTTGTTCTTCCTTTTCCTCATCCCCTGGATGTGGACTCGTACCCATTAGTGGTTTCATAAAGTGCAACACATCTTATGTCATAGTCGTCAAGGTCTCCTGATTGCCTACAGAAATAAATCCACACTCAGCCCAGACTCTAGGGTGCCCACAAGACCCCAGCCTTCTTTTCCACCTTCATCTCCCCACATCGCCACAGAACAACTGAAGACTTGCTCTTCTTCCAAATAAGGGCTTCTGCTTCCCTCTTTGGTGTCTTGTGGATGCCCTTCCCTCTGCTGGACACTCTCCATCCCTGCCTTTTACATCATTGCATCCTTCCAAGTCCATCTGGAATGCCAGGTCTTTCAGGAAGTCTTCCACTGTCCCCAGAGCTAGCTATGAACTCATCCTCTCTCCTAAACCCTGAGCATGCACTCACTGCATCTCTCTCTCTCGAGGTCCTCATCCCATTCCGCTCCCCACCCTCCCACCAACCCCAACCACTTCACCCTTCATTTTCTGCTATATCCCTCACTCCAACACTGCTATATCCCTCACTCCAACACTTCATGTCTGCAAAAGCATCATGGAGTCTACGGCAAGAACTTACTGAACTGAACTGGAATTAAGGAGGGCTTACCAGCCCAATACCGTAGATGATGTTTACTCCGCTGCCCAGGACAGAGCTGCTTTTCAATGACATAATGAGAGCTGCTCCAACAGCTGGAACTGGCTTCATCTAGCCTACATCTCACCTTCTTACTGGTATGCCATTCTCTGGCTGCCTCCCTGCAAATCCACGAAGAGCAAAGACTGCATGTACTTCCTATTTTCATCTCCTCTGGCACAGCGGTTTGCACATGGTAAATATCTAATAAATGCAGCCGAACCCATTTACTCAATTCATCACGTCACAACCAGAAAGCTGTAACAGAGCTCTGAGTGTTCCCAAGAGTGTAGTACAGGACCCATTGGTGGTACACAAGGTGGCATTAGGTGACATGTAGATGAAACATTTTTTAATGGCCATGGGTTTATTTTTTTTTTAAAGATTTTATTTATTTATCAGAGAGAGAGGGGGGCAGAGAGCAAGCACAGGCAGACAGAATGGCAGTCAGAGGCAGAGGGAGAAGCAGGCTTCCTGCCGAGCAAGGAGCCCGATGTGGGACTCGATCCCAGGACGCTGGGATCATGACCTGAGCCGAAGGCAGCTGCTTAACCAACTGAGCCACCCAGGCGTCCCGCCATGGGTTTATTTTAATGAGCATTAGGCAAAACAGAAGTAGTGCAGAATACCCAGGATTTCATACATACCATTGCTTAGGGTAAGGATAAATTTATTTCAGTTTTTAAAATAAGGGGTCCATTTAAAGAAAAACAAGAACTAAACAATGGTAGATATTGCTTAAGGCAAAGCTAAATTTATTTAAGTTTTTAAAAGTTAAATCAACTTTAAAAAAGCAAATTAAGTAAATAGTGTTATGGGTGTATTTAAATATGGCCACAAACATTTTAAAGTGAAGGTGACATAGGAAAGGCTGAAGTTTAGAAACCTTGCCCTAACTAGTATTTCCAGTTTGAATCTGGTATGCTCCCAAAAGCCCGACATCTAGTGCAAGATTTATCCTTTTATAAACCTCTCTTCATGTCACATCAGGTCTGGGAAACCCCAAGAGCTCCCCACAACCAGCCACATCTCACTTCTTCCACGGACGATTCTTATTTCTCTAATCCTCTTTCCAAGCCCTCCTCTGATTCCTGGGTAGGAAGACTCCACCCGTTCTGCCCCTTGGGCAAATCATGCAAATGGACACAGCTTGCCTTTGCCTAGACCATTCTCCCTGCTCTTTCCTTCCACCAGTCCAGGCACATTCCTGCCCCTGAATAATGGATGTTCAAAACCATCCACTCCTTCTGTTTCTTTTTCCAATCCATCTTACATGCACATTCTTCATCCACGCCATTAACAGGTTTTACCTACAACCTTGCTTTCGCGCACAGGCATGTTTCAGCACCCTGATCAGAATGTGAACTCAGCAAGAACTCAGCAAGGGCAGAGACTCCGTCCCTGATGTTGTGTGAAGTCTCCATCAGCCTGCAAGTGTGCTGAGCACGTGTCTCATAATGGAATAAACCAAAACCCACACATCCAGAAGGCATCTAACACCAGGTGCTCTACAGCATGTCAAACATGAGCTCGGTTCCAGATCGTTCACCCACAGCAAGTTGGGAGTCTTACTGCACTCATCCCAAAGACCAAGCTTTAACACTTGTTCTGCATAATGAACCTGGACTTATCATTAGGGTCTATTATCTATTTATCAGGGTCTATTAATAAAAAAAAAAAATCGGGGCACCCAGGTGGCTCAGTCATTAAGTGTCTGCCTTTGGCTCAGGTCATCATTCCAGGGTCCTGTGATGGAGCCCCGCATTGGGCTCCCTGCTCGGTGGGGGAGCCTGCTTCTCTCTCTCCCATTCCCCCTGCTTCTGTTCCCTCTCTCACTGTGTCTCTTTCCGTCAAATAAATAAATAAAATCTTTTTTTAAAAAAATCACTAAATATAGGTTCAACGCTAACACTTTTACAGAACTCATCTCTCTCAGGTCACCTGGGTGGCTCAGTTAGTCAGGCATCAAACTCTTAATCTCAGCTCAGGTCTTGATCTCAGGGTCATGAGTTCAAGCCCTGCAATGGGCTCCACACTGGGCATGGAGCCTACTTTACAAAAAAAAAAAAAAAAAAAAAAAACCCTCATCTTCAAAAGATTTGATGGAATACAAAATTCAGAAGGCTTTTGGTCTCAAAATTAATTTCACTTATGATTTCAAAATAAATAAGAAATCACCTATCTTACATTATACTTCTCTTTCTCAACCTGTTAAGAGGTAATTCAGTATTTCAGTCATCACCTGAGGAAATATAGTCCAGTTGTTCATAAACATGGACTTTGGTTCTACTCAGACCTGGGTTAGACACTCAACTGTACCATACGCCAGCTCCAGGACCTTGATGTAATCCATTTATTCACACAGTAAACATTAGTTGGAAGCTGTGGTGTGCCAGGCACTACGCCTGAGCTCCCTAAGCCTCAATGTTCTCCTGTGTAAAATGGGAATGATGACATTCCCTGACAACAAACACACTGCCAGGATTAAATAAGATAATGTATGCAAAATGCCTGCCCCCCTGCCAGCTCGGTGTTAACAAATAGTAACAATACACATTAGTTACTACGGTCCTTACCACACCCTCATTGTCCTGATCGGCTCCAGTCTTTGTAGACCATTTAACATCGCCAGTGAGGGTCCCCTTCTTAAAGCTCTCTCCTCCCTTGACTTCATGGAAATGTCACCTTAGTGTTTTCAATTTATTAATTTAGTTTTAGCTTACTAAATTAATAGACAGAAAACATTCTCGGTGAGTGACAGGCATGATTCAGACAACGATGACAGAGTGCTGACAGAGGGTGACCTGCACAAGTGGGTGGACAGAAAAGCATCGCTGAGGAGTTGACATTTGGACCGAAGTGTCAGAGGTGAGGAGGAACAAGTCACGTGAAGATCTGATGGGAGAGAATTTCAGGAGAAATAAAGGTCCTACAAAGGCCCGGGGACAAGAAGGGACTGGTTTATTCAAGGAACAGAAATAAGCCTAGGGGCGCCTGGGTGACTCAGTTGGTCAAGGATCTGACTTTGGCTCAGGTCATGATCTCAGGGCCTAGGATTGAGCCACTCACTGGACTCCCCACTTGGAGGGGCGTCTGCTCCTCCCTCTGCTTGCATGTGCATGGGCGCTCTCTCTCTCTCTCTTTTTTTCTCTCTCAAATAAATAAAATCTAAAAGAAAGAAAGAAAAAAAGAAAGAAAGAGGGGCACCTGGGTGGCTCAGTGAGTTAAAGCCTCTACCTTCGGCTCAGGTCATGATCTCAGGGTCCTGGGATTGAGCCCCGCATCGCATCGGGCTCTCTGCTCAGCGGGGAGCCTGCTTCCCCCACATCCCACCTGCCTCTCTGCCTACTTGTGATCTCTGTCTGTCAAATAAATAAATAAAATCTTTAAAAAAAAAAAAAAAGAAATGAATTTGGTTTGGGCAGGTGGGAGCAATTAGTTTAAAAAAAAAGAAAGAAAGAAAGAAACCTAGGATAGACTAGACTATAGATGCGGTTTGGAGAGGAAGTAAGCAACAGCCTTCACACGGGGTTTTGCAAGCGAGCATCAGAAGCTCAGAGTTCATGCCAAGGGGACAGGGACACCATTCGAGAACTGTAAGTGTGGGTATGATAGGATCTGATTTACACACTTAAAGATCATTTTGGTTGCCCTGTGGGGAATGGATTATGGAGAACAGGAGGGAAAGCAATAAAAAGGCCATGTCAGCCCTCCAGCTAAGAAGATACATCGGACTAGAGTGGCAGGAATACATCTGGGTATGTTTTAGAGGTCACAGGCGGCGTGACTTCTTGATGAATGGATGTGAAATGTTAAGGGGCAGAAAAGAAAGGACTCACCCATGTACCATGCCTAGATTTTTGTTTCAGCAACTATATCCATCCATGGTGGTTTCATTTATTGAGAAGAGGAAATCTTGGGGAGGAGTAGGTTTGGGATGGGAGTCCACAGTCCTATTTCAATCATTGGAGCTGGAGTGGGCCATTAGACAGGTCAAATCAAGGGGGCAGGTGGATGTGCCAATTTGGAGACACACACTTGGGAGGTACTAGGGCTGCTGACATCACCTAGCGAGAACCACAGACAGTGACCAGAGAGACAAGTCCAAGTGCTTGGCCTGCTGCCATTTGGAAGGAGAACACCAGAGAAGGGGCCAACAGGAGTGTGAGGTGCGTGACAATCAAGGAAACCCCCCCCCCCCGAAAGAATGTCACAGAGCCAGCGATAGAAGTGAAATGCTTTAAGAAGGAAGAAGCAGTCAACTGTTCGAAAGGCCGCAGGGTGTGAAGGAAGATGCTGCCGGTGCTGCCTGGGGTCTTTACTTTAGCCGCTCTCCCCACCTTGCTAACACACCCAATTTCATGCACATGTTGGTTAAATGGCAACATATTTAAAGAATGCGGGTCCCAATCACAAGTTCAGGTAGTAATTCTTGATTGGTCCAAGCCAATAATGATAATACCATTCCCTTTTAACACTGATTTGTTCAGGGGTTGCTGTACGATGTATGCTGTAGGGCTCCTGCGGGGGTGGGGACGTCCTCCCCGGTGAAGAGAGAAATATAATGAAAAGCCCCGTTCACTTCCCTCCCTGTGTTTAGACGACATAATGCTTGCCGGAGCTTCTGCAGCCCTCTTGCCACCATTCAGGGAGCATTTGCCAACGTGAGGAAAGGCGGCACGGCGGAAAGCTGCACAAACCTGGGTCCTCGATGACATTCCAAAACAGGTAAGCCAACAATGGTACCCCCTGTTCAGTGAGAAAATAACTCGCTTAACAATAAACGTCCGTGCTGTCTAAGCTTCTTTGAATGGGACACTCGGTCACATGCAGCTAAAGCATCCTAACAGATACTTAAGATACAAGAACAGAAAGGAGAGAAAATGGTCACTGGTGACCCCAGTCAGAGCAGCCCCTGTGAAGAGGTGGTGGCTTAAAAAGGAGATGGGGTGGGAAAGTGGAGACCATGACTCGAGACAACTCTTCCCAGCCATTTGGCTGTGAAGGGCGTAAAGGAATTAGCTGGTGGTCACAGGGGATGTGGAACGAGGGGATGCTGGAAGATACTGAAATGCGGGGCGCCTGGGTGGCTCAGTAGGTTAAAGCCTCTGCCTTCAGCTCGGGTCATGATCCCAGGGTCCTGGGATCGAGTCCCGCATCGGGCTCTCTGCTCAACAGGGAGTCTGCTTCCTCCTCTCTCTCTCTGCCTGCCTCTCTGCCTACTTGTGATCTCTCTCTGTCAAATAAATAAATAAAATCTTTCCAAAAAAAAAAAAAAAAAGATACTGAAATGCGTTCACACACTAGTGGGAAGATTCAAGTAGAGGGGAAGGGGGGAATGGTTTGGCTGAAGGGAGGAGGCCAAAAGAGTATAAGTGGCGGGGTCCCCGGCTTTCATGGATGGAGCAGATGCACACGAATCCATAGGAATAAAGGCAGGGCAGGGGGTCCAGATGTAGGCAGTCTGTCAGAGCTGGGGTAGGGGGAACTGAGGTTGTTCTGACCAATAACTTCCTTTTGTCTGAGTGCTGTAGGAAAAGTTCGAAATGTCTCTCAAGGCCGCTCTGAAACTACCCCCCACTGAGAATTCCATCCTGAGTTACTCTCAATTCCTTCCTCCATATTCCCACAGAACGGTCTCTCTCTTCTGGAGTATGTACTGGTCAAGTGTTACAGCTTTAATCGCCCATGCCACCAGAACAGAAACTCCTTAAGGGCAAGGAACATCTGGGACACCTGGGTGGCACAGTCGGTTAAGCATCCGACTCGGTTTCGGTCAGGTCGTGATCACAGGGTCCTGGGATCGAGCCCCACATTGGGCTCCACAGTCCACTTGAGATTCTCTCTTTCTCTCTCTGCTCCTTCCGCTCATGCTGTCTCTCTCTTTAAGATCAATAAATAAAATCTTTTTTAAAAGGCGGGAGGTGCAAAGAACATCTAATGGACATCTCAGAACCCATCACAGAGCCGGGCACACGTGTCTAATAAACATACTGAATTGAAATAAAGACTTCATGTGTGAAGTGAAAAAGACAATAGACCCTTATTCACAGATTCCACATATGCAAATTCTCCTACTCGCTAAAATTCACTTGTAACCCAGAAACAATACTCACAGGACTTTCGCAGTCACTTTTGGACACGTGCAGAGCAGCAAAACATTTCAGTCATCCAACACACACGCTCCCAGCTGCGGTCGAACAAAGCCACGCTCTGCCTTCCTGTTGTGGCTCTGGTACTGTAAGCAAGTGTCCTTCTCGTGGTCTATTCAGTGCCATGTTTTTCACATATTTTTGCTTTTTGCCGGTCATTTCATTGTTTAAAATAGCACTCAAGCATAGTGCTCAAGTGCTTTCTAGTGCCCCTAAGTGCCCGGTTGTGATTGCCTTATGGAGAAAATATGTGCGCCAGGTAAGCCTCCAGCAGGAACAAGCTACAGTGTGGTTGCCGCGAGGTCAATGTTAATGAATCGACAATATTTGTTAAATGAAATGGCTTTAAACAGAAACACACATAAAACGAGGATATGTAACGATCAGTGGATGAAAATGTGGTGCCCAGAGGCTCTCAGGAACCTAACCCTGTCTGTCCCCTAGAAGCAACGGTTCCGTGTTGACGGACTCAGTATTTGCAGAGACTTTATAGAACATAACCTCTGCAAATAATAAGAATCAACTGTACTCCATTTTGCCCTCTTCCAAGGAGGAGAATTATGGAAACAGAATGGTTTGATGAGGCTGAGATGAGTCTCATCAAGCCTTAACCTCTCTTTTCATGCTTTATGGATTACTCATCAGCACCAGGATTCGTGCTAAAGATGTCTTGAAGAAAAAGCTGCTGATTAGCTGTAAATTGTATCCCCTGAGAGCCACTAGCCTGCCTGGGGGAGGGCGGGGCATCTTGGGACACTGTGCCCTATCCTGTCAAAGCTAGTGGGGTGTGGAATAAGGCAGAGAAGCAAGGGAAGGGTGAAGCTTTACCATATGTCTTAACATGGTTTCCCCCAGAAGCAGATCCTAACTAAGATAAGAACTTTAGCACAGTAGTTGTTTGGGAGGTGAAGAAAGCACTGGCAGGAGGGGTGGAAAAGAGAAAGGAGATTGGAAGACGGCCAAGAAAACCAATAAAAGGTACAATATCAGACTAGTTTTCACAGTGGGAAGAATGGGATTTTTCCCATTGGAGAAAGTAAGACCCCATACAAAACATATTCCTGAGTTCTACCACCCAAGGCTGAGGGAACTGAGGTATTTATACACCATCTCCCATCAGTCATTGGTTGAGGGGTGCTCTTGGGGTGTGCTAATTTCCCTGTACTTCTGGCCTTCCACAGAAGCAGCAAAGGAGGCAATGTCAGGAAAATGGGAGAAGATGCAAGAAATGGCAGTCGAAAGTTTGTCTGAACTGGAGGAGTAAGAGTACAGGGACAAGGATGGGCCCTGGCACAGCTGCTACATCATGCAAGGCTGACACTGAGGGTCTCGCATAAACTGAGCCCAGGAATGGGCCACTTCTGTGAAAAATCTACAAAACAAACACATAACCATTGCCTAAGTCCTGGGGTCTACATGTTCTTTCAGCTAATTAACTGATTCATAGACCAATTCCCAAGAGTTTTAAGTCAAAATAAGGTTTAATGATGTTTCTAAAGGAACCCAGAGGCAGTATATAAAGTTATCTTCCTTCTTCGGTAGAAGCAAGATGGAAAGCTGATTTGCATTTTTAATGATCAAATGGGGCCTTTTCCCTAAAATAGCATGTGAGAAAACAGCAGGACAAAAGCAGGGCTTTTTTTTTGGAAAATCTAGGAAATCTAGCACTTCATAGGATATGCTGACTCACCGTCGTTGGCTAGGTAGGCCCCCAGTGAACACACAGTAAAGACACACATGCTGCCTAAAAGCCAGCTGCTGCTGGGCCTTCCCTTCCACAAGGACCAATGCCACCATCTCCAATGTTGTCACAGCAACTTAGGAATGTACACTCGTATCTGAGGAGAAGTCCTGGGACAGGGAGAGGGGAGCCAGGTCACACCTTGGAGTGGTCAATTATAATATACTATTTAAAAAGAGGACAAGAAAGACAACATTTTTTTCTATCACCTTGGGTGAGTGGATTGCTGGGCTTTGAACATAGAAAGTATATTTCTCTCTTCATCTTGATTTCTACAGCTTTCGTAGTTCATACCACAACCCTTGAGAAATGGACAAAAGAACTAGACATCATCAAGATAAAAAGCTTTCGCACAGCAAAGGAAACAGCCAACAAAACTAAAAGGCAAGGTAGGGAATGGGAGAAGATATTTGCAAATGTATTATCAGATAAAGGGCTAGTAACCAAACTCTTTAAAGAACTTATCAAACTCAACACCCCAAAACAAAAACTCCTGTCAAGAAACAGGCAGAAGACATGAACAGACGTTTCTCTAAAAAAAACATCCAAATGGCCAACAGACATATGAAAAAATGCTCAACTTTACTAGGCATCAGGGAAATACAAATCAAAACCACAATGAGATACCACCTCACACCGGTCAGAATGGTTAAAATTAACAATTCAGGAAACAACAGATGCTGGCGAGGATGCAGAGAAAGGGGAACCCTCCTACACTGTTGGTGGGAATGCAAATTGATGCAGCCACTCTTGAAAATAGTCTGAAGATTTCTCAAAAAGTTAAAAATAGAACTACCCTACAACCCAGGAAATACACTACTATGTAATTATCCAAAAGATACAAACATAGTGATTCAAAGGGGCACATGCACCCCAATGATCTTAGTCGAACTATGGAAAGCGTCCAGATTTTCATCAACAGATGTGGATAAAGAAGATGAGGTATATTTATACAATGGAATATTACTCAGCCGTCAAAAGGAATGAAAACTTGCCATCTGTAACAACATGGATGGAACTAGAGGGTATTATTCTCAAAACAAAATAAGCCAGTCAGAGAAAGACAAATACCATATGATTTCACTCATATCTAGAATTTAAGAAACAATGATGAGCACAGGGGAAAGGAAGGAAAAATAAAATAAGATGAAAATAAAGGAGGCAAACCATAAAAGAGTCTAAACTCTGAGAAATAAACTGAAGGTTTCGTTGGGGGGTGTGGGGGAAAGGATAATTGGGTGATGGGCATGAAGGAGGGCACTGGATGTAATGAGCACTGGGCGTCATATGAAATTGATGAATCACTAAATCCCACCCCTGAAACTAATAGTACAGTATCTGTTAACTAAATTGAATGAAAACAACAAATTTAAAAAAAAAAAAAAAAAAAAGACCTAGACCAGCCAACGAAAGTCACAGAAGCCATCTGTGGGTATGCAGCCATGAAACCAGATCCTCCTCCAGGAGATAGAGGGAGAAGAATATTAAAGTCCGGGGAGCAGGGACTCCCTTAACCAGAAGGAAGAGGGGCCATGTCTGAGACCCATAGCCCATACCTAGAGGGACACACTGCCCCACCTGGCCGTGGCGCTCAGCCTAACACAGAGGCCCCACTGGAAGCCAGCAAATAGCTGTGGCACCAACACAGCTGGGGTGCAAGCCACAGCTCGAACATTTTCAACTGCGGGGGCGGCCATGAGCAGTTCCATCCATGTTCTCCGCGTTGGTCTCCTCATCTGCCCACTGGCGCGGACGCTACCTGTCTCAGATGGTCGTCCATTTCTTCATCCAGAAGTAGCTACGGATGCTACAAAAGGAGAGTACCTTGAGAACGTTATGCTAAGTGAAAGAACCCAGTCAAAAAAGCCACATGTTGTATGATTCCATTTATATGTATGTCCAAAATAGACATATCCATGGAGACCGAAAGTAGACTGTGGTTGCCTAGGACTGGGAGAAAATGGTGAGGGATAGGGAGGGACTGCTAATGGGTACGAGGTTTCCTTTGGAGTCATGAAATCTTCCTAGATCAGATGGTGGTAATAGTAGCACAGCTCTGTGAATATAGTAAAAAAAAAAAAAATTTAGATGGGTAAAATTTGTGATGTAAATTATTTCTCCATAAAGCTATTATCTTAAAAAAAAACAATTAGATCTGGAGCCCTCACTATGTGCAGATTCTTTGGAAGCCACAAGCATCCAGGTCATGAGGCTACACATTAGGACACTGCCTCGGAAGAACAAGCAAAGGGACTCAGGCTGGTATGAAGAATAATGCATCTCATGTGTGTTAAACACCGAGTACCACGCCTGATGCAGAGAAAACCTTTGGTAAATGCGTGTGACCAGTACCATTGTCATCATCACTGATGAGTCTCCTATGTGCCAGGCACTGCATTCTGTTCTTTGTGCCTACTGTCTCATAAAAGTCCCACAGCCCCTAGGGGGTGGGTGTCATCATCATTTCTGGATCTCTGATGGGGAAGCTTAGGCACAGAGAGAGAGGTCAGCGCCTGAGACCAGCAGCTTGCACGGCAGAGCTGGGAGACAAACGTGGCTGCTTACACAGCTTCCCATCACACACTCCTCATCTCCAGAAGCAGCAGGACCCTGGGTACCCTCATCAGCACTCAGTACCAATGGGCAGGGTTCCCTCGATCACCAGACCCAGTTCAAAACAGAACAGAGACTTCTGGAAGCCATTAACAGGACAGCTCCTACAGGTCTATCCCAGCCATTCAGCTGAGAACCGGCATGGTGCTGTGGCCTCCAGGCAACCCTGTCCCAGGCTCCAAGTGAGATTTCTGCAGCCCCCGGGGATCCCAGTGGACACCCAGCCAGTCCAACCGGCTGCTGCCTCCTGAAGCTTCCATGACCCAGGCTGGCGTCCTTGACTGTCTGTTGGCCTCAGTCTGCCCCAGCATCCCAGATGCAGCAAAGAGACTGCCAGGCTCTAACCAGCAGACGCCCCAATTTCCCCCTATTCAGACAATATGTAAATTTAGACACTTTGGAAATCATGTGTAGCAAGAAGTTCCCATCTGCCAGAGAGAGAGACTGAGAAAGACAGAGTATTTAAGTACCTAACATTTCGGCCTCTTGCAATTCCTCGGAGATAATTTACACATCATCGTCATGGGGCAGACTCATACTCTCCTCACTTCCCAGTATATATGCACAGTCCTAGTGGACAAAGCTTCTTCATAGAAGTTCAGGGGAACCTGGGTGGCTCAGTCAGGTGGGTGTCTGACTCTTGATTTTGGCTCAGGTCTGGTCTCCAGGTTGTGGGACCGAGCCCTGCATTGGGAGTCTGATGAGAGGGAAGTCTGCTTGAGATTCTTTCTCTCTCTTTCTCTCTCTGCCCCTCTCCCCTCTACCTGTCTTTCTCTCTCTCTCTAAAATAAAAAAAATAAATCTTAATTAAAAAAAAAAGTTCAGTACAAACAAGGCAGCTCTGAGGCCTTCTACAACATCGCTGAACTCTCTAACAGAATGTTGCTGCCTTCAGCAGGATCAACTCTCATTCCCTGCAAACTTATCAAACTAAACATTTTTCGCAGAGCCATGTAACACCAGAATGGCCTCATTTCCATCCTTATTACAAGACTGCTTACACTCCTTCATGGGTCAAATGTGCATCTGAAAAAGATTTCTACAATGCAGAGGAAGGTGACCTAAGTGTCTACAAGAACAGCTGAGAGGTCTGGCCAGGTGGTACATTTCAGGAGGGCAAGAATTTGTGTTGTTCGATCCTGCACCCCAGGCCTGGAACAGTGCTGAGCACAAAGAAGACATGCAACAAACATTCACTGAATCAATGAACGGATGTCTCCCCTAGGGGGCTGAATATACACTCACATCCATACTAACAAAATTTAGTATGGAACCTCAGAACTAATATGCTCTAGGCTCTACAGAGCTATAGCTCCTCATTAATTCTTCCCAGAGGAAGGGAAAGCGTTTCATAAAACAGGCCCCACCACCTGTTGGCTTTACCTTAAGAGGCAATGTTGAATAATGGAGGTTAGCAGATACGGAGGCAAAAATGAGCTTTGTTCTCTCTGCTGTCTGGTCAAAGGCAAGTCACTTCACCTCTCTAGACTCCAAAGTTTTCCCTTACATGTCTCGAAATTCCCTTCCAATTTCTGAAGCGAATTTCATGTGAACCGGATAACATTTACATGAGGGAAAATTTGCCTTCATTGTCTTTTTTCCTGTTCTCTGGGTACCTTCCGCCCTCTGCCCCTGTGACACCTTCATCCCCCCCCCCCCCCCCATCACACGGCCTTCGCTTCCAGGGTCCTCCAGGTGTTCCCTCTGGGGCTCCTTCCCAAAGTCAGTCTTCCCTCCTCCTGATTTTTCCCTCCCCCGGCAATATGTTTGGGTTCTGCGTTCCATTCCCTGTGGGCCCAGCACTCTCTTAAAAACCTGATTAACTTGGCTGCACCAGTGGGTAACTGAGAGTTCATATGTTATCCCGAAGAAAGACATTTGCATTTTAACAAGATACGTTCTGGAGATGATGACATGTTAATCCACCTCTCGATCAGCACTTGGATTGCGGTATATCACCATACTTGATCATGCACCTGGCTCAGCAGCTAGACTGCGACTTTTCTGGGGATAAAGCCTCAGGTCTTATCGTTCTGTGTCTGGTGACTAGCCCCATTTCTGCGGGCATTCAGTCAATAAATATTTATGGACAACCACCCGGTGAAGGAAAGGCTGCTGAGGAAGAGTTAGCGGACAGAGTTCAGACAATCTGATGGTCACAGGAAGGACGGAGGAGGCTCAACAACAGACAAGGACTAAGAGGGCTTCTCAGATCCCACCTCCTGGGGCTGTCCGCTGCGCCTGCCTTTAGAACTGAGTCTGAATGCAGACATTACTGCCTGACAGCAGGCATTCATGCTCCTATAGAATCTGTGTTCTCACCCTGCCAGAGAAAGGGACCCGCACATCATAGTGTCTCATTAATTCGGGCTTTGGGGAGGCCTTTGCAGCTGAGGCCACAGAGACTCAGGGGTTCCCATTATAGTCAAAGGAGAAATACCCCCAATGTCACAATGCCTCTCAACGCTCCAGACACAAAGTGACAGTGGGGATGGAGGGGATGCTGGCAATTTTTCTCAGGCCCATTATGCTGGACTGATAGCCAAATCCTTCTGAAAAGCATCTGAAATACAAAATACAGGCACTCCATAGGTTTTGGTTTATTAATTCACTGACTTCAGATATGTAAATTATGACAGAATCAAAGGCCATGTAACAAAGCCAGGGAAAAGATTATTATAATGAATGGAAACTGAAAATGCAGTGGCTTGGCTTTAAGATACACCTCCCATTTGCAAGCAGGAGTTTGGAATGGGTTATCATAAAACAAAGATGCCAAGAAAAGCTTTTTTCCTGCCTGGATGTTTTTCAAACATTCTTACAGTTCTCACAAGGAGACACAAAGTCCCCCAGGTGAGTCAGGCACCCAGCACCATGCCTGGCCCATAGGAAGCATCCTCCATAAACATTTGCTGAATCAACCTTTTAATTAATGAGTGACTGAAATAATCTTTAAAATGCAAATCAGGTTATGTCACCCTCCTACTTCAAACCATTCAGTGCTTTTGCCTTATTCTAAGAAAGCAACAAAAGTCTCTCATGTGACCGACTATGCACCCTATGAACCCATGGCCTGCACCTGCCGCCCTACCCCCATGCTGCCACGCCCACCTCACTCTCCAGCCAGCACCAAACTCTGGGTCTCCTGAGGCTCCCCTCACTGTGCCTCGCTGGCTTTTTCAATTCTTTCAGAACACATCCAAATACTCCCGAGATTTCCACCAAACGAACTGCCGGAGCGTTATTTGAAACAGAGTGCCACGAGCCACCATCCTTCTGCACAGTTATAATCACACCTACTAGACGACTTATGAGCACTTGTTCATAGTAAAAGTGGAAATGCTGAGGAAGTGATGTGCATGGGGCTTCAACTGCTTCAAAATTAACCAGTTATGGGTCCAGGAAGTGCCAACCGGGCTTCAGAAAATAGAAGAATCCGTCAGAAGTGAAAATCACTCTGAAAGTCTGTCTCTTTGCAGGGGTAAGTAGAGGCGGTGGCGGGGGGCGGGGGGCATTCCTGGATGAAGGAATAGAAAGGAAATAACAGGACCAGAAGGTGAGTACAATGGCATATCTGTATCCAGAGAAATTTCCAGGCTGTGGTTACTATGGTTACAGATGCCATGAGAGTTGGCTCCAGAATGTGATTGGGGGAGGGGGCCTCAGGCAGCCTCCTTCAACCCCCTCTCCTGGTCCTAGGGCCTCTTTGCCATTTTGTGAAGGAAGTGACATATTCAACAAAGCCAGTAGTGGCACTCAAAAGAAACTGTCTTTACTCTCCTCTCACTCAGGACACAGAAGCCCCAAAACTTTCCTCAGAATGTAAAATGCCTCAGGAAGAAGCCAGGCATGCCGTGTCTGGAAACATGAGAACCTCTAAGACATCGGATGCATCCTTCCTGGAAATTGTTTTCTCTTCAAGAATGTACAGGAAAAGCAACAAGGTAGTCCCAAAAAAGTCTACTCAAAATATGACAGAGAGCGCTAACAGGCCTTTACTGGTGGCTTTTCCCAGGTGCTGGGTGGGCCACTCATCCCCCAGCATGCCACCCCGCCATGCTGGCTACGTCCTGACTTCTGTTTCAGTCACACCATGCAGAACAAGGGCTGCTACAAAAACACACCACACACCCATTCCTTGACATTTCTGCTGCTCAGCCTGAAGGACGTCCCGTTCTTCTGGCTTTATCCAAGGAGGGTGGGTTTTCAGGCACTGGATTTAAAAGAAGGGGGTTGTCATGGAAGGGGAATCTGGAAAAGAAGTGGGCTCATGAGCTATCACATAGTCTCTGATATCAGAAGAAACTGGGTTTATTGAACGGTCATTTCTTGGTGAATGTTCTACAGATGTACACATAGCATGGTGCCTGCCCAAGGCAGGCTCAGCACATGCCCTTTGAATTTGAATCATCTGCTTGGGCTGGTAGGTGTACTGGGGTCTATTACAAGACCATACTATTTTATATAAACCATCATCATACCCGCTGTCTTTCTGAAATACCATTTTGAGGAGTGGGTAGGAGGAGAGGCAAATGGAGGTCCATGAATCATTGTTCTGTAGTAAGTGGGAAATGCAGAGCTAAAGAATATCAAGCAGGTTTCTGTACGACCAGATTACCAGAGAAAGCATACAGGTAAAGGTGAGAGCTCCGACTTTAACAGGCAGACCCAGCACAAGCCATAGAACTACAGAACTCTGTGCAGGCTACTCCAGCTCTGTAGGACTTGGCCCCCTCATTCAGAAAACAGGAACAATCATGTCGTCCAGTTGGCTTCTCTTTTTTTGGACTATAAGGAGGATTTTATGAGCTAATGGCTATGAAGCACTTAGCAGAATACCTGAAACTTAGTATATATATTCAATAAATAAGAAGGAAAATGTTTATGGTGATTTTAAAATATGTCCCCACATTCTTTGGTATTCCTCCCTTCCAAAGTGAGCTTAATCACCCCAAGTATGAATTAAACTTAGTATCTCACGTCTAATAAAAAGACTGTGGTTGTAGGAATAATATATGATTTCTGAGGTTGGGTCATAAAAGACCTCGTCTGTTCTGCCTTGTTCTCTCTCAAATGGCTTGCTCTGGAGGAAGCCAGCCACCATGCTGGGAGGATATTCAAAAGACCTTGGAAAGGGTGACATTGGCAGGAAATGAGGCCTCTCCCCCAAAACCAGCAGCAGTTTGTAAGTCACACAATCCCATCATCTCAAAAGTAGATTCCCCCATCCCCAGTCAAGCCATCAGATGACAGCAGCCCCAGCTGACATCTGACCACAAACACTGAGGGACTCCTGAGCCAGACCACTCCGCTAAGCTGTGACCAAATTCCTAATCTACAAAAACTATGAGATAATAAATATTTGTCATTGGTTTAAGCCACCAAATGTTAAAGTCTTTCTTACACAGCAATACCCACTCTCCAGAAAAGAACAAGAGAGCACACATATCATTCTGTACACCAACCATGAAACCATTTTTTTTCCCCTCAGAGCATCGGAAGAGATTAATTTATATCTTAAGGAACACACTTCAGGAAATGCTGTCTAGAACTTAACAGTTTATAAAGCTTGTTCACATTTATTAACTCATTTAATCATCTCAGCAACTGTGAAGCAGTTGCTGACTATGATCTTTATTTTACCCAGGAGAAAACCTAGGCTCAAGAAGGTTAAATGACTTGTCCTATTTATTGTCTACTGATAAAACTGGTAGAACAAGAACTCTATTGGTAGAATAATACTCAAGTATTATGACTCCAAACTATGTATTTTCCTCTGATCTTTTCTCTCGTTTGACCCAAACAATCTGGGTTTTTTAACAGACAGTTGAATAGAGACCCAGCAAGGGGCAGTGTGCAAAAGGCCACCTCCCAGATGATTCAGAAAATGAAACAGATGCTTCTCAAGTGACTGGAACTGGAGTCTTCTGTGACTTCCCAGAATGGAGACCCCTTCAAACATAATAAGAACATAATGCAGGTACCACTCATGGAGCTTTTACAATGCTCCAAGATGCTTCTGAAAGTCGGCATATGTCACTTTATTGGATCCACATAGCAAATCAAGGAAGCACAGGCTGGGGAGTCTGGGTGGCACAGTTGGTTAAGCGGCCACTGTTGAATTTGGCTCAGGTCACAATCTCAGGGTCCTGGGATGGAGACCCGTGTTGGGCTCTATGCTCAGAGGGGAGTCTGCTTAATGATTCTTTCTCTCTCTCCCTTTCCCTCTGCTCCATCCCCTGCTCACACACAGACACACACACACACTCTCTCTCTCTCTCAAATAAATAAATAAATCTTTAAAAGGAGGGCGGGGTGTGGGGAGAAGACTGGCTAATATCATTTCCATCTTACAGATGAGATTGTCACAGAGAAATGAAGCTACTTGCCCAAATCAGCCACTAGTAAGTGATACAGCTCAAATTGGAACCCAGGTGACCTAAGAATATCAAGGCATGGAAATAACTGAGCCATCAACAGCCCAACTCTCTCCTTTACCATCAGAGTGGGAGAGCCAGCACTAGAACCCAGATCCTTCCACTTTAAGGCCCTATGCTGTGGAGAGGGTGGCATAAAGTCCCAAAGCTAAGTTAAATGAATATAACATACATTTATTTCTACCAGGTTTTAAGGATCTATATACTGAACCAGAGCTACCATAAATACTTCCCCTATGGCCTCAAACTCCAACACAAGAAATGAATGCCTTTAGCCTAAGGCAACGGTCTCAACCAGTAGAATCTGGGGGCTGACCCAGGTTGGTTCATGGTTAAAATGGGTAACGACAAATGACCCCAAATTTGCAGACAGAAAAAATAATTTAAAGGATAGAATCCTTTCACCTCTAAACTTTTTCTCCCATCAGTTTTTCTTAAACATTTGGATGCTGCTTTCTCGTCTCATAAGATAAGAGTAAGTAAATATTAGGGGCGCCTGGGTGGCTCAGTGGGTTAAAGCCTCTGCCTTCGGTTCAGGTCATGATCTCGGGGTCTTGGGATCGAGCCCTGCATCAGGCTCTCTGCTCCACTGGGCGCCTCCTTCCCCCTCTCTCTCTGCCTGCTTCTGTGTATACTTGTGATCTCTGTCTGTCAAATAAATAAATAAAATCTTTTTTTAAAAAAAAGTAAGTAAATTGTCAGATATCACACCCAATATCAAGCATCTGTATTCAGACTGTCAGGCTTATATTCATTAAATTCAATAAGTTATGCTATTTGTCTTCATCCTATTTGGGGGGCCTACAGACATGCTTACCCATAAGAAACTCATTTTCTTAGTATTACATTGTTTAAGAAATACAAATAGAGTGGCACCTGGGTGGCTCAGTCAGCTGAGCATCTGACTCTTGATCTCAGCTCAGATCATGATCTCGAAGTCCTGGGATCATGCCCCCCTTGGATTCCATGCTGGGTGTGGAGCCAGCTTGAGATTTTCTCTGATCCACTCCCTCTGCCCCTCCCTCTGTTTGCTCACTCTCTTCCTCTCCATAAGAAAATAAAGAAATCTTAAAAAAAAAAAAGAATACTAATAGCATTCGGGGTCATTCTGCAAAGGCCACCATGACTTCCAGATGCCTAACACTTGAGTAAACCTGCACTCTCTCCGAGCATCCCTTTTTAAACTGAAAACATTACCACCACCCCTACGATGGGTAGATGATTCTTTTAAAAAAATGAGGATCCTTTGCATCAGAGATAGTGATTGAGATGAGAACTGTAGGAAGACGGGGAGAAAAGAATGAAGGAAGGAAGGAATAAGGAAGGGAGATAGGAATGAAGGAGGAAAAGTTTCCTATGATGATGTGAGTTATGTACTGCAGCAGTTAACTCTCCAAATCCTATGTTTTGTCACCATTCTACTCTGCTTCAAAGTACTTCCATGGCAGGGGGAAGTCATGGAACCAAAAATTAGTGGCAGTATAATAAACAAAATCCCCTGAAATCCTACCTACCTATCTACCTACCCCTCCAGGCCACCGCTTATACCTATCTCTCCACCTCCTACTCTGGGAATGGAAGAGAAAGAGATAATAACTACCTCCCACCAACTGTTGCCCCCCCTCCAACGACCCTGGTGTTCACCACCACCATCTCCCCAACCCTAAATGGAGGATTCGAAAGTCAGGTTTCACTTTGAATTTATAGTACTCAGTCCCAGACACTTATGAAGGGAGGAAAAAAAAAGTATCAAACTCCGTGGGCAAACCACAAATAAATGTTCTCAAAATTAAATAGGAGGTTTTTGTTTCTCCATTCTGGGTAACAGGCATGAGCCTGACCTAGATCAGCAAGCAATAAGGTCTCCACTGAGAATACCACCAGGACCAGAGCCCAAAAGTGGTTGGCCCGCTGACCACCATGAAAACATTGTCCTGATGGGTATAACATGCCCCATTTTGGTAGATTCCATAACCAAACCATTCAGAGCAGAGCCCCTAACAGACTCTATCTCTGTCTGCATCAACTGGTAAGTGCTCTTTCGAACAGAATCGGAGTACAGCACCAGATTCTCCCTTTAATTCACCTTTTTGCTTCGGCCAATGAAGCTATCCAAACTGAAACCCCCTAACTGGCTATTAGTAAAATGGCTTTATTCTGTCTCATTAACCTCTTCTAATTCTCTATGGACTAAAAGTAAAAAGAACCCACTATCTCAATAACCCTTCTCTTGCCAACAGTGGGCCCCTAGTTCTGTGCCTACAGTAGATAACCTCTGCACCATATCTCAGTTGTGGTGGAAGTGTCCCAATTTCCTGCAAAGTACACATTGTCTTCTTAGTTGTATTTGCCCTTTGTAGCTTGGAGGAATCCTGGAATTTCCTTTATGGGTGAAGACTTCTCCTGATTTATGATGCTAATATAGAGCCTGTTGTGGACTGAATTGTGTCCCCTGCAAAATTCTTATGTTGAAACCTTAAATGCGAGCATGACTCTATTGAAGATAGAGCCCTAAGGGGGTAATTAAGGTTAAATGAGGTTATGAGGGTGGGGCTCTAATTCAATAACAGTGGTAACCCTTGTAAGAAGGGGAAGCCACCAGAGTGTTCTCTCTCTCCTCTTGTGAGGGCACAGCCAGAAGGTGGCCATCTGCAACCCAAGGGAAGAGCTCTCATGGCACATCGGCCCTGCTGGCATCTTGATCTTGGACTTCCAGTCTCCAGGACTGTGAGAAAATAAATTTCCACTGTATAAGCCACTCAGTCTAAGGTATTTTGTTATGAGAACCAGAGCGGATGCATACAGAGCCAAAACACAGATGTTCTGGAAACGGTGAAATAGCAAAATCGACCTGCCCATCTTAATTCTACCTAGCAATTGCTGGCATTGGCAAGAGGATGATGAACCTCCCTCAGACACTGCTGGAAAACAACCCTAAGCCAAATCTTGGCCCAGATGATCTTTGGAACCGTCTTTCCTTTTTACTTTCTAGGATAATTGTGGTGATTTGGGCACATTATTAATCGCATTTGGAATGCTGATCTCCTGAAAGTTGGACATTAAATCAAAAATAGATGATTTTCTTTCCAGAAAAATCTAAGCTATAAAAATGTGAGTTTGGAAACACGTTAATAAAGATAGCACTCCGTGACCTTGCAAGTTGAACATGGCTCACATTCACAAGACGCTGAAATCTCTTTTCAGCCAGGAGAGAAGTGACTTTCAAGGGTCTTCAACTGAACTCACGAGATAAAGGGCCAGCCAGCGCATGATCTGCCAAAAACAGCCATTGTCTCAGGACTCACCCAACAACTGAGAGTCTTCTTCCTCTAAATCTCTCAGAGAAACTTCTGAATACACTTTTGGATAAGAAGCAATGAGAGCGTATGAGAGAAACAAAGACCTTGGAAGGGTGGAGAGCTTGTGGGAAATGATCCTGGACATATGTATCAAAAGGACTGGGTTCGCCCCAGCGTTACCTGTTTGCACCCTTGGGCCTCCAAATAACTCATTTCCTCTTTCTATTCCCATCAGTAAATCTAAGACTCCAATATCAACAAAAGTAGGGTTCTTTAAAGAACAAATGAGATAATTTGTAGAAAGTGTTCTGTAAACTGAAAGGTGCTAGACACATACAATATAGGTCTCTCTGGAATTTTGCATTCAAGTATGCACTGAAAATGCAGCTTTAAAAAAACACAAAAAACAACTCCGGCTCTGAAGCTTTGCTTCTTCCTTAAGTAGATTTACATACCTAAAAAGAGCTACGTATCCATAGCTAATATGAGCCAAATTACTAATTGGACACCAATCATATCTTTGTTGGGCTAGGTCACCTCCCTGCCCCAGCCCCTACCTCACCACCCCCCCCCCCTCTCCCCCCCCCCCCCCCCCGCACTATCACTCCCGGTGAAAGGCAGAGCAGAAGGAAAATTCTGTTGGAGACTTCAGGGAGATGGGAGCTTGCAAGATGTGGGAATACCACGTCCTTTCCGATACCCTGTTATTCAGGGACATCCTTCCTTTCTCCTCAGTTGTATTTGCCCTTTGTAGCTTGGAGGAGTCCTGGAATTTCCTTTATGGGTGAAGACTTAGAGATCCTCTCCATTCTAACCCTCCACCCATCCACCCATTCAGCAAAAGTTACTGAATGCCTACTACATGCCAGGCACTTCGTGGGAGCACTGAGGATCTAATAGTCAACGAGACGAGAAAAGTGCCCATTCGTGAAGCTCATGGGCTAGCGAGGAAGGCTGGCATCAACTGAGACACATGAGTAAGATGCTTTCAGATGATGACAAGTACCAGGAAGACAACTGAGCAGGTGACATAATAGAAAATGACAGGCCTGGAGAAGGAACAAAAGCAGAAGTCTTCAGATGGGACAGGGAAGCGCCTGCTAAAAAGGTGACATCTGGAGCTGAGATTCAAAGGTGGAAAAGAGCCAGCCATGTGAACACGCAATATAAGCAGTGGAAAGGACAAGCTCCTGAGACAGGAAACAAGTTTGATCTACTTGAGGAACAAAAGGAAGACGAGCGGCCCAAAGGTCAAATCAAGAAAGAGGGTTGGAGACATAGGGTTGGAGAAGCCATGTCAATGGCCCCTTTGCACACCGGAGGAGGGTAAAACCCAGGGGTTAAATGAGCTGCCCAAAGTCACACAGTTAATGATTGCTATGGTTCATTCTAGAAACTGTTTTCCCCCCATATCCAGAATTTTCTATACTATATTGATATGCTTGCCTTGAGGTGTGGGGTTATTGTTTGATGATCTTACCGATTTTTAAAAGCCCTCAAGTGGGGTGCCTGGGTGGCTCAGTGGATTAAGTCTCTGCCTTCGGCTCAGGTCATGGTCTCAGGATCCTGGGATCGAGCCCCACATAGGGCTCTCTGCTCAGCAGGAGCCTGTTTCCCCTTCTCTCTCTCTGCCTGCTTCTCTGCCTACTTGTGATTTCTGTCTGTCAAATAAATAAATAAAATCTTTTAAAAAATAAAAATAAAAAAAAATAAAAGCCTTCAAGCGGGGCACTTGGGTGGCTCAGGTGGTTGAGCATTTGACTTGATTTTGGCTCAGGTCATGACCTTGGGATCAGGGGATTGAGCCCCACATTGGGCTTCACGCTTAGCACATAGTCTGCTTGTCCCTCTCCCTCTCCTCCTCCTCCATCTCTCTCTCTCTCTCTTTCTCAAATAAATAAAATCTCTTAAGGTACCCAAAAGCAGCAAACCAATCTCAGTTTTCAGCAAAAAATCATCCACAAGTGATCGCAATGATGTAAAATGCTCATAAAAGCCAAGACTTAGTGACAGCCTACTTTTCCGTATGTCCTATGCAAGCAGTTACTCTTTGCTGTAGGCTCAGCTTTACAAATACAGAGGAAGGCCACAGCTCACCAGAGAATGATCATTTTACATTTAGGTCTTATTTTTCCACCGAAACCTCTTGACAGTGCTTTGCTTAATTCACACAAGTGCAATCAAAACCAATCTGCTATCAATCCACCTTCATTCTGTGCTATTAAATTGTCAGGTAACGGGACTGTGAGCAAAACATCATAATTACAACTTCCTTCCATGATCTGTGAGCACCTCCACCTGAAGGTTCAAGTCTGTTAACATCAAATCCTACAGTCCATAGAACCATCCCTCCCTTGTCCATTAGAATGCCAGGTTCTCCTTCATCTCTGCTCTGCTAAACATACTTGGTCTGTGTAAAACCAAACCTCCAAAGAAATCTGCCCAGTGGCCAGTGACTGGCCCACCAGTGGTAGAGACAGAGATGCTGTTTGGCCAGATGGGTTAATGAAGAAAGGAATGAGTAGAAAAGGCATTCTTCTTCCTCTTCTTCCTTCTCCTCTTTCAATCTCCCTTCCTCTGCACCCTCCACAACTCCTCTTTTTTCTTTTCTTTCTCCTGACAATGAGTTTCCCCAGTCCCTGAGCTCTGGGAGCCTCACCAGGCAAGACCCAGAGGTCCCAATAATTTAAGAGATAGATTTAAGAGGTAGACTTAAGAGATAGACTCAAAGAATATATAAGGACCCCTGCTCTAGTCCAACTCCACCATCGACTAACTATGTGACCCCAGGTAATATATTTTTTAATATATGTAAAGCACTTCACAATGCCTGACACATAGTGTTACAAGGCAGGAGATATGCTACCTCCACTCCTGACCCTCCTCCTGCCTCCACCCCCTGGCTAGGAAAGACTGCCGTCACCCCCACCTACAAGAACAATTGTGCCCGAAGTCAGAAGCATCTTACTGGAAGGCAGCTCAGTGGTATCCTGATGCCTGTCAAGTGGGGACAAAGCACTGACTTCATTGAATAAGTATTATGAGAATAACTCTATGATATAATGTGCATAAAACACTTGGCATGCAATGATTTCTCATTAAATGTCGGTATTTTTATCGGAATCTTTTCATTTTTAGCACCATCAGTTGTGACTGGAGATGCCACTTGTGTATGTCTTCACTGTGTCAGGCTGTAAAATGTTGGATTCGTCTGTGTTTACCTCTGTGATATAAATATATACAATGATGATCATATAGAAATGTATTCTCAAAGCCAAGGCAAGCTTCACAGCCCTCCATCCTGACCAGAGTTCCTTCAAGATCCCAACATGACATTTTAGACGACTGCCCACTTGACACACGTCTCAGATGGCTCAGGACAACCCCCCTTCTACAAGTGCCGGACTGAATTCATGAGTTTTCCCACAAGACTGGTCCTGCCCTAGCTGCCTTCCCAGTCATTACATGTCCACACTCTATTCACATAAAACCTGTTGATTTTCTGTCATCCATAGCTCCCTACCCAATCCACTTCTCCACCTCACAGCTAACACCCTGGTCCATGTCACCATGCTATCTGGTCCCTCACATCCACAAGAGTCACACAGCATTTGTTTTGAAACTGAGTTCAGATCACATCTCTCCTCAGCTTTCCGCGGCCTAGGATAAAAACAACACTCTTCCTCCCACCCCACAGCCCCCACCTTACCTACAACAACACGAGGGTCTGACCCTATGGCTCCACCAACCACACCTCAAAACACACACTCTCTTGCTCTCTGCTCTAGCCAGGGAAACCGCCTTTCAGTTCCTTAAATACACATGTTCCCTCTGCCTCAGGGCCTTTGCACTTGTTGTTTCCTCTTCCTATCAGTTCACCTCCTCAGCAGCCAATTAATCACTACATCTCTTCCAGGTCTCAGTACAAGTGTCTGACTACTTCCCTGACTACCCACCCTCCCTGATCCTTGTCGGTATCTTCTATCACTTTCCTAACACCCTGATGCTCTCCTTCATGAAACATACATAAACATGTAATTATGCCCCATTCTGTGCATTGATTGATTTAGGTCCGTCTCCTTCACCACAAACTTAAAGAAGGTTTTGTCTATACTATTCTAACTATATCTCCAGGGGCAGCATTTGGTAAGTAGTAGGTATTCAATGAATACATTTTACAGGAATAAAAAAAAATTAAATTAAATTAAAATAAAATAAAAAGCCAAGACACACTTTCCAGAGATCAACAACAACACTGGATTGGGTTTGTGTTGCAGTAAGGTGTGACAGCTTCAGCATTGAAATAGGCAACACGTCTTCCCTCATTCTGTAATAGCCGTTTATAAGACATTTACTCAACAAATAAGTGTGTTTCCTCTTTTCTGGTCTGGAGAAAAAAATGAATGCACTTGTAAAAAAAAAAATTAAACGTACCTACTACACACATCAGATAAACAGATTTTAACCCAATACACACAGAGGTGTTGCCCAGTGGGACCCAGCTTCAGAGGAGCTGAAGAATTCTTGTCAAAACTGGACACTTGGTTTCAACTTGTTCTGCTCCCACACCAATCACTCCGGAGGGGTCTTAACATCTGTATGCTAATTACAGACACGGCGGTCAACGCTAGGCACACACAAATCTGTCTTAGTCGCTCGCTTTTGCGCGGAGGAAACACTGTCCAACATTCATCAGAGCTTGTAAACCACACTACTGTTCAGGCAGCCACACTCCTCGCCCCCTCCCCAGCCCTTGCCAGCCCCACCCTTCTCACAAACCCTTCCGCCCTCCCACTTCTACTCCGATCTGAGCCAAACTAGCTGCCTGGTTTGGTAATAAGATTGAGGGAAGACTTCAAAGGCCCCCTGGGCTCCATTATTCCACATGCCCTCTGAGAAGGGCCACCTCCAGGGACCATTGCCGCAGATCTGAGCCCCACTTGCTGCCAGGAAACCTTTCCCACTGAGGACACCCTGGGCAGGCGGCGCAGCTCCAGATCCAAGGGGAGGCACCCCACCCATCTGCCAGAGAGACAAAGATCACCAGAAACAAAGGACACACACACACACACACACACACACACACACACACTCGCACACAGAAAGTCAAAAGCAAATACCGACACTTGGTGTGATTTCAAGCCAAACAGCCGGCTTGTGTATCTTTAAATAGGTTTTTGAAACAATCCAGGAGGGACAATGATTATGTGGTAATGACAGGCACTATCTGGATTTGGAACCCACGCTGCCTCCGCCCTCCTCCCACCCGCGCTGCGGTTCCCAGGCGCATTTTCCAGCCTCAGGACACACGCCGCCAGGAGCAAGAGTGCTTCCACTCACGGAAGCGCGCGCGCGCAGGAGATGGAGGCAGGGCGAGGGCCGCCAAAAGTAGGAAATACCAACCTTTAGGATCCCAGTTCACCTGTTTTCTTGGAGTCTCGATTGGAAATTTCATTGCTCCGTTGCCCAGAGGGGAGGAAATGAAAAGAATCAAAATAATAATAAAGTCCTCAAGCTTTACACGCCTCGGTACAGCAGTCCAACAAAACAATTTCCAAGGATGGGGGAGCCTCGGACTGGCTCGTGGAGGAACCCCAGAGAAATATAAGTGGGAAAGACTGGCTAAAAGGAGAGGCTGGAAACGGCTTAGGTGTTGGCAACGGTTGAGGGGAGGCCAGCTGCAGCCCCCTGGGTGGAAGGAAAAGTAAGACTGGCGAGGGGTGGATGGAGAGGGAGGCTCGGGAAGATAAAAGAGCCAAGCTGCTTCCCAAACGCGGTGGCGGCAGGTGGGGGGCTGAGCAGCCGGAGGGCCGGCGCGAGGGAGAAACCCACTGCAGTGTCACTCCAGCCCCCGAAGGCGTGTGCGCACACACTCCCGCACACACACACTCGCCCGGGCGCGCGCTCCGGCGGGCACGTCAGCCTCTCTCGGCCGCGCACAGAGCACACGCCCCACCCCGGCCGCGGCTCCTCGCCCCCGGGCGACGCCCCCCACTCCCCACCCCCCGAAAGCCATTGGACGCGGGAGTGGCGCGGCACCCGGGGAGCGCGCGGTGAGAGGGACCCTCCCCGCAGCGCGCCGCAGACGCCGCGCCACGGCGGGAGAGCGCGCGGCGGGTGGAGGCGCGCGACCACGGAGGCGCGCGGGGCTCGGGGCGTCGGGCCGGGAACCGCGACCTGCAGTGGACTCGCCGGCGGGGCGGCGGGGGCGGCGCGCGGCGGCGGGCGCGGCGGGGCGGGGAGCCGGCGCCGGGCGCGCCGCTACTTACTGGCTCGGCGGGCCGGCGGGCGGGCAGGCGTGGAGGCGGCCGCGGCGCGCTCGGCGGAGTTGCAGCCGGAGACACGCTTGGCTGCCTGGAAGGCGCTGCAGGAGGCGGAGGAAGAGCCTCGGCGGCCCCGCCGCAGACCTCGGCCTCGGGGATGACCTCTTGTCACAGCTCCCACCCTGGGCCTACACACACACACACACCCTTCTTTTCTCACTTCATTTTTCCACTCCAGCCCCCTCCCGCGCCCGGTTCTCCCGCCTGCGCCCCGAACCCGCGTCCCCAGCGCACTCGGAGGAGGCCGGAGCCAGCCATGAGCCTTTTGTTCTGGGACCGCTCCGCGTTGGCCGCGCTTTCCCCGCCCGGGGAAGCTCGCTCCCCAGGCGCAGCCCGGTCCCTTCCCCAGCTACCTGCCGCCCGGCTGGGGCCGCTGCTCGGAGGCCCTGGAGGCGGATGGAGAGAGACACGCCACGGGCCCCGAGGAAAGTGGAGTTGCCAAGACCTAGCGGCCCCGGGAGCCCGGGAGCCCTGCAAGGACAAATGCGAAGGGACCGCACACATGTTCCCGGAAAGAAGCTGAACCTGGCGCCTTTCCCCTACCCCCACGGAGGCCTCGATCTCCAGAAGATCCAGGTGGTGCTGAGATGCTCTTGAATGGGCCACTCGAAGTACTGATACGAAAGATGCTTACAAATTACTTCAGCTCCTAGCAACAAAGACTTGCACATAGTAGATGTTCAAGAAATACTTGCTAAATGAAAGCATAAGCTGCATGAAGCAGTGTTGGACAGAAAGTAATTTAAATTACTGTCCGTTCACTGTCCACTTGACGTATATCTTGAACCCCCTTCCCCATGCCATCACTGTGCCAGGTGCTGGTGGTAGAGCAAAGTGGTAGAGCAAGGAACGACATAGATATGGACCTTGCTTTCATGGCTCTTGCTGTCTAGTGCTCAGGAGGTCCGGCTAGATTTCTCTCTGCCCTCACTTATGAAAGAGTAAGTGACTGGCTTATCGCCCAGCCTGCCCGCTGTGGCCCTAAAACCCTACGCTGGCAGTTGCGCTCTGGGTGCATGCCACTCTAGGGCACCTTGAGGCTTCTGGGAGCCCTGGTACAGCGGCATCTTTCTTATCATCTCCCCCCACCGTCACATCCAGGTTTCTGAGTCCCAGAGCAAGAGCTACAAGAGGTCCACTGTCCTCTGCAAGAAGGGTTGCTAAGTGCTTTGTCACTAACCCTGCAGGCTGCTGGGACCAGAGCACTGAAGTCTCTGCAGACCCCAGTCAGGCACACCTGGTACCAATCTGATGGCACTGCTCTGGACTCCCTCAGCCCTGCAGACACAGATTCCCAAGACACCTGACTGCCACCCTCTCTGGGACTCCACTTCCACACTTGGTTTCCCTCTACTAGAAGGCTGAGAGGACGGATGAGACATGGAAATGAGACAAACAAGGAATTTCTGCTTCTCCAGCCATGCCCTCAGAGACACTCGTACCCATCAATTCTGCTCCCCCCAACCCAAAGGGAACTGTTTTTAAGCTCCTGAGACAGTCTTCAGAGCCTCACTGTGCCCTCTCCTCAACTGCTCACAGGCAGGAGGGCTCCACCCCATCACTGCAATGCAATGTTTTTACTTGCATCTGAGTCAGAGAGAGGTGCCCCCTAGGAAAGATACCCTCTCTCCCAAAGCCTCTGAGGTCAGGGGAGCAAGACTGGCCCCTCACAGCCTCATACTTCTCGCCACTTATCTTCCCTATGTCACACTGAAGAAGCTCTCACCGGCCTCATTTTACAGATGAGAAGATCAAGGCTCAGAGAGGTAAAGGAACACACCCAAGGTCACAACACAGAGAGTCAAACCCAGCTCATCTGGTCCCTGGGTCCCTGAATCTTGACCCTGAAACTGTCAGATGGGTTCTTTGGGGTCATGATGATCTAAATACTGTATTATCTAGGACTCCGCCCCTTCCTCTTTTGCTGAATGAATTGGGCTACCCTGGTGCCCTGAGGCCTCCCTCAGGGAATTAGTTCACTATCAGAGGTAAATTCCCATGGCACAAAATGTAGCCTTTGGGTACATCATTCAGTCAATCAGCAAACATGTATTGAGCAGGTCTTGCGGATGAGATGATTGTAGGTTTTCGTCAGAAGTTACACTGGGCCCGTGGAGAACCTTCCCCCAAGAAAAGCATCAGCAGGATGGTTTTAGGAAGTCTTGGGATGGACCTACTAGGATGAGGGAGCGGGATCAGGGGTCTGGAATGCCTGATGTGCGTTGAGGACTTGCCCTAGTCAAAGCCCTTAGGATCCTCTGCTAAATCACTTGCCCCACCCCCCAGCCCTAACCTCTAGGGCTTTCTCTTTCCTCCACTTCCATTCTCTCTTAGTATGTGGACAACACGAGTAGGGAGGGATCCACCAAAAATTAAGTAAGTCATTTCTGCACCCCCTCCGCTAACGCACCTGAAATCAAGTCCCAACTCCTAAACTGCGTTTGTGGAATGGACTGCGGGGATGGAGTTATAAAGGGAGAGCCCCCCACAAACGCCCCAAGAAAAACAACTTGGCACATTAACCCTTTGTGTTACTGCAATCCCACTCCACCATCGTCAGTTCTTCCCCTTCGTTATTACGCACTAGATTCCACTTACCCCAAGAACGAGGAAAGAAGTGGACTGTGTTGAGAAAAAACATCCAAAAAAGATGCCGCGCCAAGCGGTTCTCTCTCCCTCCGTGCAGCCGCAAGTTCCATGGCTATTGCTGCGGGCGGGTTAAGTCTGGTGGATAGAGACCGCCTCGGGTTCCTGCGGCAGGAAAACAAAGCATCGTGGCGCAAAGTCAGCCTGCACTGACGGTGCCCCGCCAGCAGCCCCGGGCCGGCGGCGGCCGCGTCCTGGGCGCATTCGGTGGCAGAGGGCGCCGGTCCTTGCCGGGGAAGCTTTGCAGTGGGGCGCCCCGGGTCTCTGCAGCTCAGAACCTGCACTAGTCGCCGCACCGCTTTAACGACCGCCGTGTGGCCCAGCGCGGGAGGGCTGGGGGAAGCCGGAAAACCCCAGTCACTGACCGAGAGGAAGTTTTCCGCGAGTTAGTGGGTCCCCTACCCCTTCCCCACGTCGCAGTCCGGGACGAGTGTGAGAGCGAGGGGTGCTGCCTGCCGCGCGAGGAGTCGATCTCTCCGAGTGGCTGGCAAAGAACAGCTCAGCCAGAGAGGGGAACCCGGAGTCCGGCGTGAGGCCGGAGAACGTCCTGGACCCAGAATAGCAGGGAGTGATGAAGCAGCTTGGGGAATCCTGCTTAGTGCTGGTTCGGCAAACAGAGGCGGGAGGATGAGACTCTGCTTTGAATTCAGGAATACCGGAATGAATTCATTAACCTGCTTTGAATTTTTCCCTTTGGTTTCATCATTTCTCCCTGAAGTCCAGAAGAAATCCTCGCCTTCCAAGAGCTTCCCCACCTCCAAGATACCTCCAGGCCCTCTCCTCCAAAGAACCGCAGAGAGGGGTCCCTGTCCTTCTGTGAGATATCCCCACACACGCACCCCCTGTGGACCTACTCTGTGATAGAATTGATGAGCTTATGCCTTCAAGTTAACTTGAATTTCTTCTCCGAGAAACGTTTTCCCCAGCGAAGTTCCCACTTTGTTCTCAGCGTTTAATCACTCCTCCCTTTGGCTTCATGTCCCAACCAGCATCTGCAAAACACACCCTTAAATATATGTTGCTCTAATCCCGGGTTCTGCTTTTGGCTTGGAAAAGCCAGAGACACTTCAGTAGCTAAAGGGCAGAGGGTGTCATATGTCACACTACTCAATAGCAAACTCTGTGTGCTGAACCCTGAAGATTTATTTTGGTGACTCAAGCCTCTGGTTACCCATGAATGAAGACAACATTTATGACCTCCAGAGAAATTGTGCTTAAAGCATCAGGCTGATGAATGTGTTTCATAGGAAGGAACTGCATTCCTCTTCCCTTGTAAGTTTCTCTATGTTAAATTTCAGTCCTTAAGAAAATAGTATTTAAGCTCCCATAAGGCACTGCACCCAACATTTTACCAAATATATGCAAAGCTGTAATCCTGCTTCTTATAGGACACGTTTTAGGGTGATTCCCTCTGATTTACCACCAAAACATAATCCTAGGTTTTTTTTTTTTTCTTTTAAGAGATGGAGCTGAATTTTATTGGCTTTCCCCTCAACTTTTTTATTTTTAAAGCTTTCAAACACAGAGAAAAGTTATAGTTGTTTGGTTAATAACCAGGATGCAAATATTGCATTTCTTTCTTATTTTTATGTAGTGTATTTTATTCTAGAAAAGTGTCTTCATTTTTTCATGACAGTGACTTTTTCAAGAATCCAAATTCATTTGCTTTCTCATAATGTTTAATGTCATGATGTAGCTAAAGATCAATTGAGCCAAAGAGAAGAAAATGATTTCCTGATCACAGAAGATCATTAAAAGAACTCAACACATTCTATAAATTCAGTGTCCATGACAATATCCACGGGATAGAAGGCAATTGTATCCCTGCTCACTCAAGTTTCTCCCCAGACTTAGTCCTAGCCTTAGTCAAATAACTTATTTTTGTTTCTTATCCCCCAAAAGGCCATCCTTTTGGGGTTGAATGAGCACTTTCCCATTTGCACACCAATTGGACAAGTGCATATGGTTATTTTATTAAATTTCAAAATAAGAATTCACCCAGGCTACACACCATTATACCTGAGCTCAGATTTTCATATCATTGTGGAAGGTTTTAACTTGAACCAAAACTTTAAGACTTGTAGAAGTCATGCATGGTTTCAATAACCTATTTATTTATGGGTGAGTCTAATTCCTGAAGTCTCTCTGCTTGCAAAGAATTGAAATTCCTTTAGAGGGACCTACTGTCTCGGCATATTGACAGGTGCTTCTCTCAAGCAGCCAATGAAAGTCCTGGGAAAACCTGGCCAATAGAAAAACTTTTGCTCACTATGGGGTGGGACAGAGTCTCAGCATCCAATGGGAATGTTTGAAATATATTCATTTAATTTTTGCTGCTTTAAAGCAAATATTTGTCTGGTCAAAAATGATTATAACAAATGTAGTGGTAGAACTTTCCTCTCTACCATTAAGCCATCTAAATGTTTGCTGAATCATAGAATGATATTTGGAAGATGTCATCTCAAGGTACTTCCTGGTTCGGTTTTCCACCTCTGCAAAGGGTTCCAGTTTATATGACCATTCAAGAATACTGAGTGCAAGAGACTCTAGGAAACAAGCTGAGGTTTGCTGGAGGGAAGTGGGGAGGAGGGGGGATTGGGTGATGGGCATTAAAGAGGGCACATGATGTGATGAGCCCTGGGTGTGATATACAACTGAGGAATCACTAAATTTACCCCTGGAATTAACAATACAGTATATTTTAACTAAATCGAATTTAAATAAATAATTTTTTAAAATACTAAATACAAAAAAAAAGTAAACACATCTAGTGAAAGAGATTATAAATCCTGTATTGATGGGCTTTTTCGAAATTTAAGAAACTTTGCTAAGCTCAGATTTTTTTTTTTTTAACTTCTGGTCTAAATCTTTTCCTTCCTTAAATTTTTCAATACTTACATACGGCGATGAAGAGCAGCAATACCATGACCTATTAAGGATTAAATTGTCCAACATCTTCTTCTTCGTGTCAGGTAATTTTTTCTACACTTTTGTCAATAGGTACAAGAATTTGGCCTATCCATACTTTTCTTAAAAAGCATCTCTTTCGGGGGAGCCTGGGTGGCTCAGTGGGTTGGGCCTCTGCCTTCTTTGGCTCAGATCATGATCCTAGGGTCCTGGGATCAAGCGGCATCTGGCTCTCTGCTCAGTGGGGAGCCTACTTCCCCCCCTGTCTCTCTGCCTGTCTCTCTGCCTACTTGTGATCTCTGTCAAATAAATAAATAAAAATCTTAAAAAAAAAAAAAAAGTCATCTCTTTCGGGCACCTGGGTGGTTCAATCAGTTAAGCATCTGCCTTTGGCTCAGGTCATGATCCCAAGGCCCTGGGATTGAGTCCCACATCAGGCTTCTTGCTTAGCGGGGAGCCTGCTTCTCCCTTTGCCTGCTGCTCCCCTGCTTGTGCTTTTTCTCTCTGTCTCTGACAAATAAATAAATAAAATCTTTTTTTAAAAATAAAGATAAGCAATAAGTACAGAGTATTTGACCAACTTACACGTATTTTAGCCAGCCATCCTCTTCAGAAGGAAGTGCAACCAAGCAGGTGAATTGTGCCAAGCTTCACTCAGTTTCTTCATCTGCAAAATGGGGTACTAAATATCTGGCTACTTGTACCTCCAGGGTTGCCTAAGGAAACAATGGTGCTTTGTGAAAGTGCTTTGTAAACTGTGCCTAAGGAGACAATAGTGCTTTGTGAAAGTGCTTTGTAAACTGTGCAGATTTAAGAGATCATTATTACTTAATCCTGATGGATTAGGATTTCTTTCTTACTCTGCCAGGCACATAGCAAGCACTTTTTAAGAATACCCCCATTTATTTCTCATAACAATCCTGTAAGATGGGTATTATTATCATCATGATTTCATTTAAAACAATCCCTGACATATATTAGACTCCTAAATATTTATTAAGGGAGAAATTGGAGCTTGGAGAGGCTGATGGATTGTCTAAATAAACATGGCTAGTTAGGGATGAAAGTAGAAATCAAACTAGGCCCCCACTCATCTCTAGATTAAAATACCATTCCTTACCCAGAGCTAATTGCATAAAGTTATCTTGATCTATGGAGTAGTCAGTTTCATGGAAAACTGCAACCTAAACCATCTGTACCCTTTTCCTGTTACATTGGCATCTCCCCACCTTCTGGGGTTCCTTATATTCTTCCTCCTGGCAAAGTGAATATGAATCTTAGACCATCAGGCATTATCAAACAAGTAAAAGATTAAGGAAGAGGTGAGCAGGAAAAGCAGTGCAAAAGCCTGCTTAGGGTCCCAAAAGTCACACCAAATCAAACCAAATGTTCCACCATCTTAAAGTAGGTAGTCAGAGAAGCAGTCTTGGTGGAATTACTTTGACTTTTCCAGGTCTTACTCACTTCTGCACAACCGCATTATGTTGTTAGGCCTGCTCTGCTCTTCCAGTGGTCGATTAATAATGCTGATTATAGAAAGAGGATCTCCTTCCAGTTTATGTAATACTTCTATATTTAGATTCTGATACTGTGTTTTAAAAATAGTTATACAATGTTACTGATACATATTGAAATATGGATGCACTCAGACTTGCAAAATAATTACTGAAATGCACCACTCTTCATCAGGAATCAAAGTTAAGCTGACGACTATGATTTCTAGGAGTCTTATTATGTTTTATATTTATATTTATATTCCATATCTTATGGAAGATAATTCTTTTTCATTTTTTTTAAACATGGGGCACTATTTTTTTAATATTTTATTTATTTATTTGACAGAGAGAGATCAAAAGTAGGCAGAGAGGCAGGCAGAGAGAGAGGAGGAAGCAGGCTCCCTGCCAAGCAGAGAGCCCCATGCGGGGCTCCATCTGGGGTTCGACATGGGGCACTGTTTTTCAAGAAGTTTCCAAAGAGCCATATCCTTGGGTTCCAAAAGTTGTAAGTGACCATAACCTTCAGTTAGAAAGAACCCAACATTTTTAGAAAACCACCATCAATTATTACCCCATCATCCACTGCATCCTACTAAAATTTTGGCTCATAAGAACCCACCAAATTAAATCTGCCCTCAGCAACATCTTGGAAGGGTCAAATACTATATTTACTAGGGTATAAACAAGGTCACTGCAAGTTTAGATGGCCACTGCTGTTCTATATGATAATATTAACAATGTTCCTCCTAGCCTATATGACAATTAGAGAATGGCACTCCCTCCAGTGGAAAAAGCACCATGTCCCTGGCTTGATTTGTAGACAGTGTCTTTGTTCAAACCAGAAGACACTCTTTGGGGATGGAGGGTAGGGTATCAGGAAACACAGCAGCATGTCCAACACTTGGAATGGACTTTAGTTCTCATTCATCCCCTCAGCTTGGTGCAAGGCAGAAACTTTGTAACTATATGCTCTGGCCCCTTATATAAGATATACAAATGGATACATTCAGCAAGAGTACATGATGGGTTCCAATTATTCAAGGTCAGATTTCTGAAAAACCAATATTTAGTACTTTATACCATACACGAATTCAAAATGGTTTTAAAAGAATTTATTTATTTATTTTGAGAGAGAGAGCACACGAGCATGTGAGTGACTGAGAACAAGCAGGGAGAGAAGCGGAGTGTGGAGCCCGACTCTGGGCTTGATCTCACAATCTGAGATCATAACCTGAGCCAAAATCAAGAGTTGGATGCTTAACTGACTGAGCCACCCAGGTGCCCCCAAATTAATTTTAAAAGAATCTATCATTATTATTTATTATCTTATTATTATGTTTGTCATTTCTGGACATGTTTAGGTTCTCTTGTTTTCATTATTTTTCTCAGTTAGTAGAAGATCAAATTATCATAACTCTGTAACATCCTAGCCAAGTTCTTTCATGAATTCCAAAACATTAAGCTCAAACTTAATATGGTATGATGCCTCCACTGATTCTGAGCCATGCATGATGGAAACAAATTTAATTCTAAAATATTAATATCAAATATAATTTCATTCTAAAGTATCACCTTCTACCTCTGACCAGCTGGATAATTTGTTATTGTATTAGAAAAACTACTGAGAGAATCTGAAACTTACAGAGATGTTTTGCTTTCTTCTACTTTATCCCTAGGAGAAAGCGCCACCTCCTATATTCTGTCTTTGATGCTGAGACTTTTACTGGTAAGGCAGGCACACTGGATATAAAGCATTTTTTTCTGGCAAGTATAATTTTAAAAGCTGACATCAGAGAGCTCATTTATTAAATGTTGTATTCAAAAAGGGTAACTGGGGTTTAGAGTACTTATCCATTTTTCTGCCCTCTCTCCATGCAAAGCTAAAGATCCTTAAAATGTTTATATTGGCAGTGACCCCTAGTCCATCAAACAGGGATGTAGTTGCTTTAGAAATTCTGAGCTTTAAAAAAAAAAAAAATTTTTTTTTAAAGAAAGAAACTCTGAGCTTACTCAGTGAGAAAACTAAATCATAAAAGGTAATCATTAGTAGAAGCAACTTCAGAGATCAGGTAGTGAGGGCATTCCAGACTTTCCTGGTAACCAAAAGCAGATTCCACGGTCTGGAGATCCTGTTTCAATAGATCTAAGAAGGCTGTCTTCGGATTTACTTCAACAAAAGCCCCAGGTGATTCTTTCATGCAAAGTCTGGGAACCTCCCTGCACTAGAGCCAGTGAAGTCTTGAGAGGTAAGGTGATTTTCCCAACGTCAAACCGTTGGTCCATTACAGAGTCAGGACTGGAAGAGAAATAATCCCAAGAGTCCTCAAGTCTTCATAAAATGGAATAATGTGTTTGAGAGACATTTTCAACCATGGTAGAGGTTGTGGCTGGGGGGGGGGGGTGCGGGGGGTACCAGAGGTACATAATCAGAAATTTAAGTTATCTGAATCTCCTTGCTTCAGATGCATTCTGGTTAATTGAGCATTTATGACACTCTTGTCCTTTATTTCCTGTATACATTCCTCCAACCTTTTCTCTGATTTGACCTGCATATGGTTTGGGGGGCTTTCTACAGTGACCTTAGACCTATCATCACATCTATCTTCTGCATTGTCATCCTTAAAACTTTTATCAAACCAGACATGTCTTCCCTGACTCACACTGCAAAATTATTTCCCATACAATTCACTCTATCATCCTTCCATTTTATTGCCTATTTCTGCCTCTAACTTTAGTGCATGTTTGTTCATATGAATGTTACACTTTTTGCAAAGAGAAAGCTGTCAGAGTGGGAAGACCACCATGACAAATATTGGAACTACTTATTCTAGTCCCAGCTCTTCCGCTGATAAGCTGTGTGACTTTAAGCAAGTCACTTAGCCTTTCTGAGAGATTGTTCAATGAAAGGATTAAACCCTGAGATTCTGAGTCATCTCCTTCTGTGCCTGTCCCTTCACTTTAAGGGAGAAAGGAGATATCTTTTCTCATTTATTTTTCTCTTTGCACTGCACCTATTTTTGTAAAGCTACATAGAGTGCTCACTCATTCAATAAATGCTGACACTTCCTTCCTTGAGCTGGTTTGACTTTCCTCCTCCCATCACAGATGGTGTATGAGCCACATATCTGATCACAGCTGACCTTTGTGTTTGGTAAGGACTGGATTTTTTAAAAATAGTACAAACTGTATGTCTTTCCAGTGCCACCATTCCTTTTCATGAAATGGCACATTCTGTTCCTTGGCTCTCCATATTTTCTGTGAGAACAAAACATTATTTCCACCTGTCCCTCTTATCTTACAGGTTCTTTTTAATTTTAAGTATAGCACCCTTGTATTTTGAGTTTACTATACCATTTATTTATATTCCTGGTGACCTGGTCTGCTCACCTCTTTCTTTAAAATTTCCATTTGTAATTAGGTCTCTATTCTGCTGTGACTTTGGTCATGTTCGTTTATGTTTGAAGCTACTTGGTCTCACAATCAGAACCATAAGCATGTTTATTTGTTTTGCTTTGCTTTTTAAGTATTTCTTAAAATATATGGCACTCTCCCACATGTAAAATTTCTCTATTCAGTCAACTGATCCGCATTCAAATGTACTAACCTTAGAAAAACATACATGAAAGAGGACACAAAGAAATAGGACATGAAAGAAAGTCACTCGGAGTTCAAAATAACACACAAGATTGCAGATTAAAAATATGCGGGACTTCAGGACCTTGGACAGTTAAATGTATTCTGGCTGTGATCTCTGCCTTCATAGCATAAGCAAGCTTGTGGTACATTTGAAAATCTACAGCAACATATCAGACACAGGACCTTGAAATGCCATGATTTTTTTTATCTGACATATGGTGCAATAGCAAAATAAAGACTTACCCAACGAAAACAATAAAACCCAGGCTATATGCTCAGACACAGAAGCATGAACAGTTCAAAGGCATTGATGGAATGCTAATGCCAGGGCATGGTGATGGGGTCTCTACAAAGCAGTGCTGAGTGGCTTCCATGACTCTTCCTTAGATAGTTTGCTATTTCTTTTTAGAATGTAAGCAAACATTTTTAATTACACAATTTATGAAGAGCTACAGGAGAGCAGTATCAGAAACGAAAAACTTCAACCTCACGACCATCCAAGAAATGCAAATTAAAACAATAAGGTGTGACATTTCATCTCTCAGATTGGCAGAGATCACAAAAATCTCCAGGGATGTAGGGAAACGAGCATGTTCATGCACTGCTGGTGAGAATGCAAATTGGTACAAGTCTTTGTTTGGGGTGATGTAGAAGTATGGATCAAAAGCCTAAATAGTGATACAGCTATACATGTAATAAGATGAAAACAGATTTTCAATTCACTGTTAAGTAGAAAAAAACAGGTAACCAAGTTATAAAAATATATACTTATGATATTTAAACATATATTCTGAAAGGATATAACCCAAAATGTCATTATCTTGGAGTAAGATGGGGTGGGAGTGAGAACATTTACATTTTGTTTACATGTTTTCTAATGTATCAGTTTTCCATAGATTACTGTTTCTGTTTATAAAACAACAATTTGGGAGCCTCAGTGGTGCAGTCGGTTGAGCATCTGACTCAGTTTGGCTCAGGTAGTCATCTCAAGTCAGGGCGGTGAAATCAAACCCCATGTCGGCTCTGCACTCAGCACAGAATCTACTTGGGATTCTCTCTCCCTCTCCCTCTGCCCCTTCTACTCATACACTCTCTTTCTCTCTCTCTAAAATAATAAATAAATCTTTTTTAAAAAATGAATTTCTAAAACAATAATTTACCCAATTGTCAACAGGATTCTACGGGTAAAGCCTGCCTGGTTTCCCCTTTTTAGAAACTACATTCGGTCAGATTGGATTTGGCATATTTAAGGGAAGTCAGCAGGGTGGAGAGTCGTGAGTAAGAAAGTGAATGTTCCAAAATAAATGTAGACAAAGAGCTGTGGTCTGAATTATTCCCAGATTTGAAGCTATGGTGCAGAATTTGAGTTTTATTCTGGAAGCAATGGACCGCTATTTCAGGTACTGAGCAAGGAAAGAGCAATGGTTAGATCTATGAAGTTTTTGTTTTATTTGTTTTTAACTACTCTGGCTTCTTCATGAAGAATGGAATGAAGTGAGACAAGATTAAAAGCCAGGAAGATCAGTAAGAAGAGCATAGTAAAGGCTATATTTTCAGGGATCATTTCTATAGTAAGAAGACCATTGCAGAATATAGCATATGCAAGGATAGACATTGAAATTGAAAAAATGAAATAGATTTTATTTAAATTTTGGGATTACAACTCATAAGACTTGCCTATGTGGTAAGGTACATAGGAAGAAATCAGGGATACCTCACATATTTGGAATTAGGGATAACTCTGATGGTTATTTTTTAAGTGATCTCTACATCCAACCTGGGGCTCAAACTTAAAACACCAAGTCACATACTCTACTGACTGAGCCAGCCTGGGGCCTTCTGAAACTTATCCTTTAATATCAAATTTAGAAAAACTAAACCATTCTTTTTGATTATTAGTTTTCAAATCTTCTTATTGAAATCTGTTATTGTAGGGGGTTGAAAGTTGACCACCAAAAAGGTAAGTCCATGTCCTAATCTTAGTAATTTGTGAATATTATCTTATTTGGGGAAAGGGTGTTTGCAGATACAATTAAATACCATATTATTTCACTCCTATGTAGAATTTAAGAAACAAAACAAATGAACAAAGGGGGGGAGTGGAAAGAAAGAGAGAGGCAAATCAAGAAACAGACACTTAACTATAAAGAACAAACCAGTGGTTAGGGGGAGGGGCGATGAGTGGAATAGGTGACAGGAATTAAGGAGTGGACTTCTTGTGATGAACACCAGGTGCTGTATGGAGCTGTTGAGTCACTATATTGCAACATGAAACTAATATTACACTGTATTTAGCTAACTGAAATTTAAATAAAAACCTTAATAATTAATTAAGGATCACCCACGATTATTCGAGGCCCTAAATCTAATGACCAGTGTCCTCATAAGAGTGAGACAGGAGCACCTGGGTGGTTCAGTCCTTAAGTGTCTGCCTTCAGCTCAGGTCATGATCCCGGGGTCCTGGGATGGAGCCCTGCATCCAGCTCCCTGCTCAGTGGGAAGCCTGCTTCTCCCTCTACCACTCCCCCTGCTTTTGTTCCCTCTCTCGCTGTGCCTCTCTCTATCAAATAAATAAATAAAATCTTTAAAAAAAAAAAAGAGTGAGACAGAGATTACAGACAGAAGAGAAGACAGTGTGACCATGGAGCCAGGAGCTGGAGTGAGGCAATTCCAAGTCAAGCAATGTCAGTACCACTAGAAGCTGGAAGACACAAAACTGGATTCTCCCCCTGCTGCCCCTGGAGGGAGCACAGCCATGCTGGATTTCAGACTAGGGGTTCAAAATATTATTTCAACTCCATTTCTCTTTATACCTTAGCTTTGCTGCTTCTGGTCTGGCTCTGATTTCAACAGAATATCTCCTTAAGTTTGCAAGATGGTCACAGCAGCTCCACTTCACATCCTCCTGGAGTCAAGTCCAGCAAGGAAGAGGCTTCCTTTTCCCTCTGTTGTCCCAGAACGGATCTCATTATATGCCATTGGCTCTAATGAGTCACACAGACATCCTGGAACCAATGACTGTGCTCTGAGGAATGTGGTACACATTTGGCCAGGTCTGAGTCAGTGGCACCTGCTCTCTGCAGAAGCTGGTTGTAGAGTCAACACAAACGGACCAACTGTGATCAGGGTAGCTCTCCAAAAAGATACTGGGTGCTATTACCAAAAGGATACTGGACAGCCAAAAATGGCAAATGTCCTTCTAAATATATGATGATTTTGAGACTATTTTGACTAATGTAAGAAACACTGGTAGGTTGCAAAATTGAAACCCAAACCAAAATTTTTTTTTATTTTAATTTTTTATTTTTTATAAACATATATTTTTATCCCCAGGGGTACAGGTCTGTGAATCACCAGGTTTACACACTTCACAGCACTCACCAAATCACATACCCTCCCCAATGTCCATAATCCCACCCCCTTCTCCCAAACCCCCTCCCCCCGGCAACCCTCAGTTTGTCCTGCGAAAATTTTTAATCTTTTTCTGAACTTCATCATAGATATTTCCCAAAATGAGATGTCGTGGTCTATTTTAACAAAGTCAAAGCAAGATCGTTATCCCTTCATATTTCAGGGGGAAGGGCTGTCTTTCTTATCTCTATATTCAACTTTAAGCAATGAATCAAACAATATGAAAAAGCTAAAAAAAATAGATCACGAATCTAAAATGTCATTAAATAATAATGATGCATTTTGTGGTAGCTGTTTGCATGCAGTACTTTCAATTCTGGAATAAGGTTACTTTTTCCGCCTAAGTGTCATTAGAAGCTTTTCAGCCCTGAATATACAGTGATCCAAGATGCATATAGATGATAGATGCATATTTTGCATAAACAGAATGGCTGAAAACATGAAAACATACCTAGCTCAAACAGAAACACTTGAAATCATATCATACATAAGAAAATTAAGAAATTATCTAGTCTATATAAAGAACACCTACAAATCAATAAGAAAAAGATAGCCAACAGAAATTTGGGCAAAAACCCTGAACAGACACGCTTCACAAAAGGAGCTATCCAAATAACGAATACATGTATGAAAAGGTGCTCAACTTTCTTTGTCATCAAGGAAATGTAAATTTAAAGCATAATGGGATAACATTACCCACCCACTAGAAAATAGCAAATGTTGGAGATTACATATGTCAACCATTATTCTCATCCTTCACTGTTGAGGGTGTAAATTGATACAACCATTTGGGAAACTGGCAGAAGCTATTCATGTGGACATGTGCTTATACTTTGCCAGTAAATTCACTCCTAAAAATATACCCAAAGACATGACCAAGGAGGTTCATTAGAAGCCCAATTCATAGCAGTCAAATGCCAAAAGCTACCAAAGGCCCATCAACAGTGGAACGGATCAATAAATTGTATTACAGTTGCATCACTGGGTACTGTGTAGCAGAATGAACGGACAACATGGATTAGTCTTACAAACATAAGATTAAATATAAGAGGGGCGCGTGGGTGGCTCAGTGGGTTAAACCGCAGCCTTCGGCTCAGGTCATTATCTCAGCATCCTGGGATCGAGTCCCGCATCGGGCTCTCTGCTCGGCAGGGAGCCTGCTTCCCTCTCTTTCCCTCTCTCTCTCTCTGCTTGCCTCTCCATCTACTTGTGATTTCTCTCTGTCAAATAAATAAATAAAATCTTTTTAAAAAAAGATTAAATATAAGAAACCAGCCATAAAAGAATACATACGGTAGCACTCCACTTATATAAAAATTAAGAACAGACTAAATTAATCTGTGCTATTAGAAGACAAGACACCAGGGAGCCTGGGTGGCTCAGTGGGTTGGGCCTCTGCCTTCGTCTCAGGTCATGATCCCAGGGTCCTGGGATTGAGCCCCACATCGGGCTCTCTGCTCCTCGGGCAGCCTGCTTTCTCCTCTCTCTCTGCCTGCTTCTCTGACTAATTGTGATCTCTGTCAAATAAATAAATAAAATATTTAAAAAAAGAAGAAGAAGAAGACAAGACACCAGGTAAGCTCAGGAGGACAGTGACCTGAAGAGTTGGAGGTTTTGAAATACTGTTTCTTGATGTGGCTGCTAGCTACATGAGTGTGTTAAGTTTGTAAAAATTCTGCTGAAATGCACCTACATTTCTCTGAACAAATATTATACTCTAAAGGTTAAAAATAGAAAAGGAAGGAATCAGTTAAGTCTCCAGCCTGTCATTTCCAGCCTATCTTTTCTTTCTGTTACCAATTCCCTTGCTGTTCTGTAAAGTTGCTTTTGTGTTAAAATACTTGCTTTGTTTTAACATGTGGTGGGTGGTTGATGTGATTTCTCTATAAATAGTTTGTAGAGAAACTATTTATAATCACTATAAGAGTTATAAATGTTGGGAAGTACAACATAAATGTTAGTTAGTTAGTTTTAAGTATCTGGGGATGTACACAATATTTTGTTCCCATAAAGATCACACTATTAAGTGCTAGTACTTTTACTTGCCTTTATTTTTTCTGTGCTGCAGCGCACCCAGAAGCATCCATGATTTCCAGCTGCAGAAGACACCACACTTGGTTCTATGCAGATCACAGATATTAGGGGCGTGAAATCAAGGAAAGAGTCAGAGAATGTCTTCATGGTTGATCCTGTTTGAGATAATGAAGAAAATCTGAGATTTGTTGTCTTCTTCATTTTATTGCTACTTCCCATCAGTTGTCCTGTATCTTGTACACACAGAATAATTAATGGTCAGGTTTTCAACAAAATCATTTCTCCAGGCGCCTGCATGACTCAGTTGGTTAAGCTTCCAACTCTCAATTTCGGCTCAAGTCATGATCTCAGAGTCCATAAGATTAAGTCCCATGTTGGGCTCAGAACTTAGTGTGGAGCCTGCCTCAGAATACTCTCTCTAAGGCTCCCTCTGCCCCTCCCCCCCAACTCACTCTATCTCTCTCTTTCCCAAATAAATAAAACCTTTAAGAAAAATCTTCATTTCCCTAGCTTTCTGCACATGAACCCACATGTCATTGATCCAACCAGATCTCTTCTCACTGTTACAACTTCTTCTGTAAATAAAAGCAGAAGAGTTCTGCATAAGTAAAGGTAGAGGCTGAATTAACATTGACAATAAACAAGTGATCCTTATAAGCAACACTCTGTTATTCAAGATAATGGAGTTTGTGGGCTATCTAACATCATAAAAAATCAAAAAGAAGATAAAAATGTTTTAATTGTGAAATGATGAGCTAATGGGTAGACATTTGGAAACAGACAAAATAACAAAAGGGATGCATCAAGCAATAAATCATTTTACTGTGAAGTCTCATTAACAAATAGGCAGCAGAAGAGGATTCACACTAGTATCCCTCGAGGTCAAATACTAGGAAAATCAGTCCACAATTTTTTTTTCTTAAGCTCCACACCCCAAGTGGGGCTCCAGATCAAATATTGGGTCAAATATTAGGAAAATCAAGGCAACAGGCCTTTTTTTCTTAAGTTCTACACTCAAAGTGGGGCTTGAGCTTATGATCCTAAGATCAAGAGTCTCACACTCTACAGACTGACCCAGCCAGGAACCCCAAGGCAACAGTTTTTCTAACTCATAATTTTGAAAATAATAACTACTATCTTTTGGAAGTTGCTCTACTTAATTTTTGTTGGTATAATATGGGGACTTATTCTTAGAATACTATTTTTTGAGATTTCTTATAAGTTTAGAGTGACTTCTAAAACTGAATGAGACGTGAAATGTTACCTAACCCAATGGTCCTCAAATCATGCCCCTGAGGAGCCCTGGGGCATCCTACTTGATATGTCAAGGATACCCAGGAATTGGTTGGATAAGGACCAGGAGAGAAATATTCAGGACTCTCCCAACACTGGGCCAGCTTTAACAAGTAGAACTCTACATTTTTTGTTTCCATAACAGGCTTCCACATTTTTTGGTTTTTTGGGTTTTTTAAAAATATTTTATTTATTTATTTGACAGAGAGAGAGAGAGATCACAAATAGGCAGAGCAGCAGGCGGGGGGCAGGGTGGGGGCTGCTTCAGGGCTCAATCCCAGGACCCTGAGATCATGTCCTGAGCCAAAGGCAGAGACGGCTTAACCTACTGAGCCACCCAGGGGCCCCTGTTTTGTTTGTTTTGTTTTGTTTTGTTTTCTTTATTAACATATAATGTATTATTTGCTTCAGGGATACAGGTCTGCGAATCATCAGGCTTATACATTTCACAGCCCTCACCTTAGCACACAGCCTCCCCCATGTCCATAACCCAGCCACCATCTCCCTACCTCCCCACCCCCCAGTAACCCTCAGTTTGTTTCATGAGATTAAGAGTCTCTTATAGTTTCTCTTCCTCCTGATCCCATCTTGTTTCATTTTTTTCCTTTTTACCTGCCATGACCCCCTACTCTGCCTCTCAAATTCCTCATATCAGAGAGGTCATATGATAATTCTCTCTCTCTGATTGACTTATTTCGCTCAGCATAATACCCTCTAGTTCCATTCACGTCGTTGCAAATGACAAGATTTTGTTTCTCTTGATGGCTGCATAGTATTCCATTGTGTGTATATATATGCATTTCTTTATCTGTTCATCTGTTGATGGACATCTAGGTTCTTTCCATAGTTTGGCTATTGTGGACATTGCTGCTATAAACATTTGGGTGCATGTGCCCCTTCGGATCACTACATTTGTGTCTTCAGGGTAAATACCCAGTAGTGTGATTGCTGGGTCATAGGGAAGCTCGATTTTCAACTTTTTGAGGAACCTCCATACTGTCTTGTTTTGACTTTAAGATTTGTTTAGTTATTAGAGAGAGTGAGGAGCAAGCAGGGAGAGGGACAGAGTGGAGAGAGAGAATCCTGAAGCAGACTCCCTGCTGAGCACTGAATCCTACTAGGGGTTCAGATTCCAGGACCCTGAGATCATGACCTGAGTTGAAATCAAGAGTCAGCTACCCAACCCACTGAGCCATCCAGGCATTACTGGGCTTTATTTGAAGAAAGCATTCAACTCTTCACAAGTAAGAAATAGGACTGTCTGGGTGGCTTAGTTAAGTGTCTGCTTTCGGCTCAGGTCGTGATCCCAGACTCCTGGGATCAAGCCCTGTGTGAGGCTCCCTGCTCAGGGGGAAGTGTGCTTCTTCCTCTGCCCATCACCTTCCTTGTGTGCTCTCTCTTTCTCAAATAAATAAATTTTTTTAAAAGAAAAATATTTTTAAAATATTTTTAAAATAATTTTTAAAAATAAGAAATAAGAAAGTTTTTAAAGTAGACAACTCAGCTGGTCCAAATATCCTGAAAACTGAAGATTTTACAAAAAGGAAAAGGAGACCCAAACAGATTAAGCAATTTGCCCCAGATCCCAGAGCTCATCAGGGGCAGGAGAAGAGCTGGCCTTTTGTTTTCTAATTCTGGTTTAAACGGATTTTCCAAACCACCAAGGGTCCATCACAGAGCTTCCACAGTTTCCAAAAAAGAGGGGTTGGAAATCGTAAGTGGAAATAGCATATGCTTATTTATCCAGCCTTTTCAAATATTTCTATTTTCAGAGTCAAAGTTGGAGAGGCCATCTGCATTTTTTAAATAATGCATAGCATGCCACATGAACTAATACAAACAACAGAAACAAGGATGAAAGTCCACTGTTTACTCCAAAGTGCTATTTGAAAATGGAAAAAGAAATTAGCTGCTAAAAATGTTACTTTGGTTATAATCTGGAATCCTTCAACAGCCTAAAGCTGCCATGGGAACTGACTAGCTGATTTTTAAGCTTAAAACAGGCCTTTTACATATACATATACTTACACATGTAAATCAGGGTTTGTTTTTTTTTAATATCAGGAAGTTTGTTCAAAAATGCTATATAATTAGATGCCAGCTTTCTCCATGTCATGCCAGCTGTATTTTCTAAAGAGAAGACACTGAAATTAATTTTTTATCCAATTTGGTAGCTAAGGGGTTAATTAAAGAGAAGGCCCCCCTCTATTTTTAGCTGTTACTATAGCCAGACTCCCATTCAGCTAAAAACAGCCATGCCTTCTGCACCATTTTTAACCCTGCAAAGCTGAGACTCATGCCTATCCAGATTAAGGATAAGCTTAAATAGCCCATCCTCAGCCAAAACCATGGCAACCAGTACTCAGCACACATCCTACATCTTGCCGGTCTTGCCCGGTAGTCCTTAACATTCTTTCATCACAAGACAGGAAATCTGTTTTGTTTGGTTGTCATTTAAGGACAGATTTACACTATAGAATGGCTAACCTTTTGCTTCTACTTAGGAAAGAAATGGATTCATGATGCTCTAAGCTTTACAATTAGGGAAAGACAGGAATAATTTTCATTATTTGTTTATGTGTTTCTATCTCCACCTCCTTATTTCAGAAAGAGACCTGTGGTAACTCCCAAAAACCCCAAGGGAAGATGGCAAAAGTGAGAAAAATCTCTGGGCTGTGGGCTTTCTATAGTTAGGACCGTGTGCACAACTGGTTCGGAAGTGAGGTTAAGTAATAAAAGTAAAATGGGATTTCTGCACAGTGATACTACCCAAGTAGCAGGCACCCAAGGGGCAAATATGGAGGGATCATTCTTTTTCTAATTTGCTTAAAACTGAAAATAGCTTTCTGATTTTCTTCTGATAATATCAGCACATGCTCAAGCAGACCATCAACTCATTTGAGAAGGACATTAAGAAGGAAGTAAAAATTGCCCCAGATCACCCAGAAGCAACAGTTACAATCGTGGTGACCATCCTCCCAACATCTCTCTGTGCACAGTAATGCATGCTTTAGTAAATGTGTATAAATGCAGCCATACCCCGCATAATGTTCTGTGACCTGCTTTTCTCCCATTCAACTCATTGTGAAAATCTTTCCATACCAATTAATATAGAATGGTTTTACACTCTACTACATAGAGGTTCCATAATTTATTTAATTAACCGGCTATTTAGGAATATTAAGAGTGTTTCCAGCATCTCGCTATTGTGAACAACAGTAGGATGAAGATCTTTTTACAAACATATCTTTGTTTAATTGGTCAATTACCTCCACAGGATAAATTCCTAAATGTGAGATTGCTAACTCAAAGGGGATATATATTTAAATCTTTGGTCCGTATCGTCTGCACAACTCCCCAGAAAAATTAGCTAATGTAGATACGTGCTTGTTAGAAATGTGCATAAAGTTTCTTCACATGCTTACCAATATCTGGTATCTCATTCTTTTATATCTTTTTTTGTCAAGTAGACAAGTTGTCATTATGTTTTGATGGTAGTACGTCTTCTCCCATCAATTCATAACTCCAAGGAAAAGAGCAATATAATTAAATGGAATGAAATAGTTGAACTCCCTGATTTTGAAAGGCTCTTTCCAGTTTTAACATTCTATAATTCTTGTGGTGCAACTGCTGGATTGTAGGGCATTTCTATTTTTAACTTTTTGAGGAACCTCCATATTGTTGTCCACAGTGGCTGTACAGTTTGCAATCCCACCAACAGCAAAAGAGGGTTCCCTTTCTCTGCATCCTGGCCAGCACCTGTTGTTTCCTGTGTTCCTAATTTAAACCATTCTGACTGGTGGGAGGTGATATCTTATTATAGTTTTGATTTGTATTTCCTTGATGATGAGTGATGATAAGCATCTTTTCACGTGTCTGCTGGCCATCTGTAGGTCCTCTTTGGAATTCAAAGAGACACATTCACCCCGATGTTTACAGTAGCATTATCAACAATAACCAAACTATGGAACTAACCCACGTATTCATGGACGGAAGAATGGATAAAGACGACTTATATGCAATAGAATATTATTTCACCATAAAAAGAATGAGATCTTGCTGTTCGCAATGATGTGGATGGAACTAGAGAGTATTATGCTAGGCAAAATAACTCAGTCAGCAAAAGACAAATGCCATAGGATTTCAGTCATATCTGGAATTTAAGAAACAAAACAAATGATCATAGGGGGAAAAGGAGAAAGGAAAACCAAGACATGCTGTACATATTAACTAACTGGAATTAAACTAAAAGGTTTAAAATAATACATACATACCTATGACAATTAAAATTTTTTAAAAGATTATTATCATCATTAGCATTATTGCTATCAGTCACTAAACATTGTTAACTCATGTTTTCCATGGTTCAGTGTTGATTTAAAATAGCACTTCTCAACTACTACTATTCTAGCTTAGCTACTGAGCTCTGAGAGCTGGCATATTGTATAAGCAAAAGCTCGGGACCGGAAGGTACTGGATTCTGATTGGTTGTGGTCAGCAAGTCAACGCCTGCGTCAACAGGTCCAAAAGCTGCTGTTGATGTGCGTTCACAGTATCTAGGATCCAGACTCCACATAACCACTCTTGCAAAGAACTCATATAGTGTGTTTTTTATATTTCACATAGCTTTTTAACTGGGTTTGTGTAAATATAGGACAAGCTGCAATTCAACACTTCCTGTAGATGAAATACCTTTGAAAAAACAGCTGGAAAGAATGTACATCTACATTAGAAAATTCCTGTAAACCTCACCTTGAATGTAAAGCTGGGTTACATGTATGGAATGACTAAGTATTTCAGGTGCTTTGGGTTAAGCTAAGAAAGTATTTTTTTTTTCTTATATTCAAACAATACATCTTTATTATCTTATGGCACCACTACAACTTTACATTGATTTTTTTTTTACTTTTTTTCTTTAAGTGGACTCCACACCCAGCATGGAGCCCACCATGGGACTCGAATTCACGACCAAGATCAAGACCTGAGCTGAGATCAGAAGTCAGACTCCTAACCTACTGAGATACCCAGGTGCCCCTACATTTAATTTCATGACTTTATTATTAGACTACTGAAGTAGTGTTCTAACTAATCTTCTTGCCTCTGCATTTTTAAAATACCTCCAATACCACTACCAACAGAAATGAGAGAAGTAATAATAAAAATTGTTAATAATTACTGAGTGTTTGCAATGTGCCAGACACTTTTCTAAGTATTTTATAAAGATAATCCAAATTATTCCATACAGTAGCCTTATATGGCAGGTAATATTCATATACCATTTTATAGCAAAAGGGATTGAGGCAAAGAGAGATAAAGTGATTTGTCCAAATCATCTATTTGGTAGATGAATGAGTATCCAGTTCACTGCAAAAAAAGAATTCTCTTCCTAAAATACAGCAAGAAAATGTTTATTTTGATCAATGTCTTTGATTTTTCCAGGCTCTTGGATGGGACAAGTCTCCACTGTGGCCTTCCTCTCTCTAAGACTAGCTTCTCTGTAGGGACAAACAATGGCCCTGGGCAAGGACATTGGGGCCTACATGACAGCCCATTCTCAGGAAGAAGAGTGGGTCTATTATATTTGCTGCCATAGAATCATGCTCTTCCTTCTGACATGCCATCTTTTCCTTTGTTTTCAAACAAATCTATTATTGCCCAACAACAAAGGGCCTGACAAGATGCCACAGACCTCATAGTATCGAGCTACATAAAAGTAGGAGATGATGAATGTTAAGTGCATTCTGGCTTGATTTGATTTAAAGAGATCACTTCCAAGAAACACTTGGAATCGGTACTTGAGGAATTAGAAATGGGCCCTGACAGCTGGGTTTTATTGGAACAAGGGCGGCTTTGTTCTCTTTTATGTCCGTTTGTTCCCCTGCACTTGTTGTCAGTAGCTGCTCCCGCACAGGGCAAAGCAGAAGATGATACGACAGAGCACAGCAAAGAAGTGGGAGATTTTGTCCCACTAATGCTGAGGAGGAGGGACTGGCTGTCACGAGTCTATTTTTAGTAGTTGCTGCCATGGTGCTGAGTACTGAGTCCAGTCTGTCCCTACAGATGACTTCATGTTTGGGTATCAACAAGCATGTGTACAACCAAACCCATAACCTCTTTCTCTTGTGCACATAACTAGACTCTACTTCTCAACCTCCCTGGAGAACAGAGCTAATGGAATGAATGCACGCAGAAGCGATGTGGGCCACTTCCGCATCTGACCCATTAAGATATCCATGGGTAGTTCTCCTCTTTCTTCCCTCATCTGCCAGCTGGATGTCCATGCCCAGCTAACCATGAAATCATGTTTGAAGAATGGAGGAGCCTCCACCACCAGATCCTTGAATGACTGTGTGATGCTAAGCTTGCCAATACCAATACTCCTGTTAATTGGAATTTATGAAAAGAAAATATAAACATCTATAGTATCAGGCTCCTAAAATGTGGGTGGGGAGTTGGGGGAGGGTAGTTCCAGCAGTTATCCCACGCTGACCAAGAGAACGTGCTAAGAGCCCAGGGAAAGAATGGGTGGTGGTCATTCTGAATGTGCTACTTCTGGCTGCTTTTCTGATCACCTTGCCCTTGACCTCCCCCTCTGCTTACCCCCTTACAATGGACCCTGAGCTGGGGAATGATGAAGGAAAACACTGAGTCATTACACGCAAGCTCGTAGGTATGACTTCCGAAAAGACTCTGTGAAGATAGGGAAGAAATCATTTTTCTAGGTGCTGAGAATACAAAGGTGTCGAACTTCACCTCTACCTTGGAATTAAAACAGAACAAAAAAGATACAATCCTATCCTTCAACAGCTTGCAAACTGTTTAGAAAACATGATTTAAAAGATAGCTGGGAGGCAGTTGGGTGACAGAATCAGATAAGTATCCGACCCTTGGTTTCAGCTCAGGTTGTGATCTTAGGGTTGTGAGGGATTGAGCCCCACCTCAGTTCTGTGCTCAGCATGGAATCTTTGAGATCTTTCTCCCTCTCCCTCTGCCCTACCCCTGTGCATGCACGCTCTCTCTCACTTGCTCTATCTCTTAAAGTAAATAAATCTTTTTTAAAAATTAAAAATGTCCCAATAAAGATTTTCTTTATTTATTTGTCAGAGAGAGAGAGAGAGAGCACAAGCAGGCAAAGTGTAGTAGAGGCAGAGAGAGAAGCAGGCTCCGCCCTGAGCAAGGAGCCCAATGCAGGACTCTATTCTAGGACCCTGGGATCATGACCTGAGCCGAAGGCAGTGGCTTAACTGACTGAGCCACTCATTTATTGTCCCAATAAATCTTTAAAAAAAAAAAGTTAGTTGGTAAAAATAAAAAATTTTTTAAAAATTGTTGGGTAATGAAAGAAAACATGCTTTACCATTAGACCAGAAACACTAGATGTGGAACTTAATAAATTTATGGAAAGTCACTTAATCACTCTATGCCTCTGTATCTTCATCTTTGAACTAGGATAATACCTACTAAACAGAGTTAATCTTTTTTAGCTTTTTATTTGGAAATAATTTTTCAACTTGGAGAAGGGATACATGAATTCCCCTCTACCTTTTTCCGAACTTCCCCTAATGTCAACAATCTGCATAACTATCATATAATTTTCAAAACTAGGAAATAAACTTTGGTGCAGAACAAATAGCTGAATGACAGGCTTTATTAGAATTTCTCCAGTTTTTTTGTTTTTGTTTTCGATTTTTTTTTTCCCCACTAACGTCCTTTCTCTGTTTCAGGATCCAATTCCCAGATCCACCTGTAGATGCTTCCATGTAATCATCAGTGTCCTCAGCTTCCTTTAAGATATAGTTTCCTTGTTTTCCTTGGAGTTCCTGACCTTACCAGTTTGGAAGAGTACCGGTCACACATTTTGTAGACCCTCTCTCAATTTAAGTTTGCCTAGGGTTTCCCCCTGACTAGACTGAGGCTATAGATTCAAGGGGAAAATATCATAGAGGCAAATTGCGTCTTTCGGGAAGTAGAAGGCATTGACATAACTTATTACTGACATAATCACTTGGTTATTTACTACTTATGACTGGTGAGCAATTGGTTGAGGTGGCATCTGAAAGATTTCCCCACAGTAAAATCACTATTTTCCCCATTCAACGGAAGTGAGTTGCCCTTATACATTCTTTGGTAAGGTGTATATTCAGAACTTTTGCCCATCTAAAAAAATCAGGTTGTCTTCTTATTGCTTAGTTTTAAGAATTCTTTGTACATTCTGTGTATAAAAACATTATCAGATATGTTATTTGAAAATAATTTTTCTAGGGCACCTGGGTGGCTCAGTGGGTTGAGGCCTCTGCCTTCACCTAAGGTCATGATCTCAGAGTCCTGGGATTGAGCCCCGCATCGGGCTCTCTGCTTAGCAGGGAGCCTGCTTCCCCCTCTCTCTCCACCTGCCTCTCTGCCTACTTGTGATCTCTGTTTGTCAGATAAATTTTAAAAATCTTTAAAAAAAAAAAAAAAAAAAAGGATGGGCGCCTGGGTGGCTCAGTGGGTTAAGCCGCTGCCTTCGGCTCAGGTCATGATCTCGGGGTCCTGGGATCGAGTCCCACATCGGGCTCTCTGCTCAGCAGGGAGCCTGCTTCCTCCTCTCTCTCTGCCTGCCTCTCTGCCTACTTGTAATCTCTCTCTGTCAAATAAATAAATAAAATCTTTTAAAAAAAAAAATAAAAAATAAAAAAATAAAAAATAAAAAAAAAGGAAAGAAAATATTTTTTCCAAGTCCATGGCTTATCTTTGCCTTTTCCTAAGAATGTCTCTTACAGACCAAATGTTTTTAATTTTAATAAATTGTAATTCATCAATATTTTTCCTTTTATGGACCATACTTTTAATATCATGCTCTGTCAAACCCCACAGCAGGCAAGTTTCCTCCTATGTTTTCTTCTCGAGGTTCTATATCTTCTGGCTTTGCACTTAGGTCTGTAATTCATTTTGAATTAATTTTTGTAAAAGGTCTGATATAAATGTCTAGGTTAATTTTTTTTACAGAGGGACGTTCAGTTGTTCCACCACCATTTGTTGAAAGGACGATTCTTTCTACATTGAATTGTCTTTGCAGCTTTATAAAAAAAATGCAGCGATTGTATTTGGATGAGTCTATTTCTGGACTCTCTGCTGTTGTGTTTATCTGTTCTAAATTTCACCAACACCACTTTGGCTTGATTATAGGAGCTTTACAGCAAGTTGTGAAATGAGGTAATGAGGTTTCCAACTTTGTTTTTATTTTATAAAACTCTTTTAGCTATTCTAGTTCCTTCACTTTTTCATATAAATTTCAGAATCAGCTTGTTGAGATCAGAAAAGAGGCATATAGTTAGATCTTATTTCCTAACAATTCTGATAATCTGTGTTTTAATTAGTGTATAGGTCACAAGTAAAATGGATTAAAATCTACCTTCTAGGGCACCTGGATGGTTCAGTTGGTTAAGCCTCCAACTTTTGGTGTCAGCTCGGGTTATGACCTCAGGGTCCTGGGACAGAGCCCCACATCAGGCTCCATGCTCAAATCTGCTTGAGATTCTCTCTCTCTTCTCCTCCACCCCTCCTGCTCATACTCTCTCTCTAAAATAAATCTTAAATAAAAATAAAAATTTTAAAAAATTAGATCTACCTTCTTACTAGCTATAATTTATTTGTTCCATCATTTGCCTCTTTTTCCATTTTCTCTGTCTACTATCAGGTTCACTGAGTATTTCTTAGAATTCCATTTGATCACTTCTATAGATATTATTTACTTCAGTTTTTTTTAAGTGTTTAGTAGAGGGGCACCTGGCATCTGACCCTTGATCTCAGGATTGTGAGTTCAAGCTCCACATTGGGCACAGAACCTACTTAAAAAATAAATAAATGGAATGAAATGTTTGGTGGATGCCCTAGGTTTACAATACGCATCTTTAGTTAGTGAGAGTCTACTTGCAAATGTCTTATACCCCTTTACTTGTGTATAAAGAACTTCTACAGGTATATCCCCAGTATATTCTCTGTTACACCTGAGAATCACTAAGGAGATGTGGAAAAATACAGCAATCCCAAGCTTAACCGAAAAAAAAAAAATGTTTTTAAAGTAGGATCCATGCCCAGCATGGAACCCAACACAGGGTCTGAACGCATGACCCTGAGATCAAGATCTGAGCCAAGATCAAGAGTTGGACACTCAACTGACTAAGCCACTCAGGCACACCCCCCAGCCCCAAAAATGAATTTAATCAGAATCTAGGGTGGGAGGTTGAGGGGGGACTGCAAGGCAAAAATTCCCAGAGATTCTTAGTAAGCAGCCAGGTTGGACCACCCTCCCCAAAGATCATGTGTTACCACCCAATGCTTATATGTGATGTATAGCCTGGGAAGGAGTTTGATTACATCTGTCATTGAGAAGGCAAAGTACATGAGCAGTGCTTACACTTGGTAGCAGTACCAGTGACTGAGCACCTATTATCCTCATACATTTATGTCCACTGCCCATCCCCTGCAGGCTTTTGAGATTTCTGGTTTAGACTGTAACCATTAGAAGACACTGAATTATGGTGCAAGGAATGTGTAAAAGCATGTTTAATGGAAATGGATAAAAGAAATCAATTTCTTATAGGTGTGATATAACATGCCTCCCTCCAATCCATCAAGGAAGGACCAGGCAGACTAATTTATGTCCTCACCCTGAAACTCTTCAATTTTTATAGACGGTAGTGTCAACAATCTGAGAGTCTGGACGTGATTTAAGACCGTGAATAATTTTCCAAGAACAAAATATCAGTGAAATCACTAGCACTAAATCTGTCATTTCCCATAAGCAGCTTGATAGCATGAGTCCTAAAATAATTCTGAAGTTTAGAGGTTTGGCCTTTGTCAGAACAGTAGGAAAAGGCTATCTTTAAAAACACCCAGTTTTTCATAGAAGAGGGACTAGAAGCAACATTTATTGAATTCTGACTCTTATTTTAAAGGTTAGGAAACTGAGGGGCATCCAGGTGGCTCAGCTGGTTAAGCACTGACTCTTGATTTCAGCTCAGGTCATGATCTCAAGGGTGGTGAGATCGAGCCCTTAGTCAGGCTCCCGCTCAGCAGGGAATTTGCTTAAGATTCTCTTCTTCTGTCCCTCCCCTTGCTTGTAAGTATGCATTCTCTCTCTCTCTCAAATGAATAAATAAATAAATAAATAAAATCTTGAAAAAAAAAAGTTAGGAAAGAAGCTTATAAAAGTGCTTTGTTCAGGTTCACACACCTAGTCAAGACCACACAGTCCAAAGATTCTTTTTTTTTTTTTAAGATTTTATTTATTTATTTGACAGAGATCACAAGCAGGCAGAGAGGCAGGCAGAGAGAGAGGGGAGGGAAGCAGTCTCCCCGCTGAGCAGAGAGCCCGATGCGGGCTCGATCCCAGGACCCTGAGATCATGACCTGAGCCGAAGGCAGAGGCTTAACCCACCGAGCCACCCAGGCGCCCCAAGTCCAAAGATTCTGATCTCATTAAGTCTTCATTCTATAATGCTTCCATGTTCTCATAAACTAAGCCTTCAGATTGTTAGAAAAATTACTCAGGATAACTCCAGGAGTAGAGAATATGTGGGGAAATTCTATATAAAATTTGAATATAGGGGGTTTGGGGGGGTGTTTTTTTAGTTTAATTTTATTTTTTCAGTGTTCCAAGATTCATGGTTTATGCACCACACCCAGTACTCCATGCAATACGTGCCCTCCTTAATACACTCCATCAGGCTCACGTAACCCCCCACGCCCCTCTGCTTCAAAACCCTCAATTTGTTTCTCAGAGTCCACAGTATCTTACGGTTCATCTCTCCCTCCAATTTTCTCCCAATTCACTTTGCCTTTCCTTCTGCTAATGTCCTCCATGTTATTCCTTATGCTCTACAAGAAAGTGAAATCATATGATAATTGACTCTCTCTGCTTGACTTATTTCACTCAGCATAATCTCCTCCAGTCACGTTTATGTTGATACAGAATTTAGGTATTCATCCTTTCTGATGGAGGCATAGTTAAAATTTGAAGATAGGTTAGATTTGTTTCAAGTCAGTTCCCAAATTGCTCTGATTAGAAATTATGAAAATACCCATATGTAAAGGTAAAGATACTGTTATATTTTTATTCTGACCATTCTATTGCAAGTGGTCAATAAAGTTACTTTTAGGAGGATCCATTTCCATAGTGTAGTTTGAAGATAATAAAAATTCTAGCTATGATTGGTTAAGATCATGTATAACACTGAGTAATAGAAAACCCAAAAGTTAAGTTTTCTCTTTTATGAAAGTCCGACAAAGGATTGGTGTCTCTACCTGGTCTATTCCAGGATCCATATAAATGCAGTAATTCCAGAGACTCATGCTCCTTCTAGCTTGTTACTATACTGAACATGGCCTTCATTCTTAGGACCAGTTCCTGGGCCAAGATGGCTTCTCCAGGCTCTGCCATCACATCCACATTCCAGCCAATACAAAGAAAGAAAGGGAAAAAGAAAGGCATACTCCCATCTTTATGGACATATTCCTAATATTACATACATCTCTTCTATCTTACACATTAACAAGAATGTTGTCACACATGAATGCTTCTTGTAAAGGAGAATGAGAAATGTTTTGATTCCCAATAACTCAACCAAAAATGGGGAGTGCAATTATTTTTTTAAGGGAAAATAGACATTGAGAGCAAGTAGTAGTCTCTATCATAGCTTGTGAGAAAATCTTTTGTTTATTATATACAAATGATACAGATGAAAACAAACATTCTCAGCTGTCTGGAAAGCAAGATTTTTTTTTTTTTAATGACCATGTTAGTGGTTAATAGTGATGTTCCTTTTTGGAACAGGATGATGGTCAGTGTTTAGTGGGATTTTTTCCCCTGGGCTCCCTACATTATAATCAAGACCCAAAATCAGAACAAAAAGAGATGGACAATTGCACTGTTATTTCTGAGAAATGCTGGTCTTGGACATAGTCACTGGGAGAAACAGTATTTCAGCAAAAAGCATTCTATCCACTGTATTAGTTTCCCAGGGTTGCTATAACCAATTCTGGTAGTTTAAAACAACAAACGTTTATTCTCTGAGAACTCAGGAGGCCTGAAGTCTGAGATTAGTATCACTGGGCCAAAATCAAAATGTCAGCAGGGCCTCTCTCTCTCTCTCCCTCTGGTGGTTCCATAGGACAATCTATTCTTTGCCTCTTCTGGCTTATGGTGGCTGCTGACGATCACTTGGCTTATGACCACATACTCCAGTCTCTGCTTCTATAGTCACATCATCTTCTCTTCCTTCTGTGTGACCTCCTTCTACTTCCCTCTTATGAGGAGGACACTTGTGGTTGTATTCAGGGCCCACCCAGATAAGCCAGGATCACTGTCCCTTCTCAAGATCCTTCATTTAACCACCTCTACAGAGACCCCCTTTTCCTTATAAAATAACATTTCTAGGATCCAGGGATTGGGATCTGATATCTTTGGGTGGCTGACATTCAGCGTACTACAGCCACCAATAAGAAAATGTGAAGATGACTGGGAACAATGAAGTCATCACCTTTTGGTGGAGGACATTTCTTACAAGGAGAAGCCATCTCATCTCCTGCCTCTCTTCTTTGTCATGGGGAAGAGGAGAGCTGCTTCCCCTCCTGGAAAGCAAGGGAGGAAGATGCCAAGCGAAACATTCATTGGTGGATTCATAGGTACCTATGAAAAGGGGAATTCTCATTCCACTCCCTGGTTACATACATGTCTATGTTAGCCAGTGGTTCTTCTCACCTGTACCTGTGATCCAGGCAGAAGGGAATGAATTAAGGAGACAATACAATGTAGAGGGTAGTCAGACAGAGAGGGGCCACTCCCCTTCCCCGCACCACTCCATGGTTCTTGGTCCCCAAAAACGCCGAAAACAATTTCCCATATACCTGCAAGTCTATAAGTCTGGGGTCTACAGTCTGGTTGGGGATTACAGTTGCCAGACAGGCTGATCCATTAAAGCTGTGGGGAGCAAAGCAGCCAGTGGGGTTCATTTGGAGTCAAATATTGCAACATATTACCAACATCTGGGGAAGCTGCTTGGCACTGAAACACCATCAGAAGGGCATTCCTCCAGACTGAGTTCATACTAAAGAGCTAGAACATCATCAACCACCCATGGAGAGATATGTGAAGACATCAAATCCAATAAGGAGCTTGTCTATTTTATTCCTTCTTCCTCTCCATCTTAGCAACAGAGGAGCCAGGACAAGGAGGTAGGGAGGGGGGAATGTGTGAAACCTGATCCCAGGCACCTCCAATACCGTCCAGCAGAACCCACTAGACTGGCCAGTGCTACAGGTGGAGAAGAGAAGAGCTTTAGGTCTGACAAAAGATTGCATTTTAAGATAAACAGAACTGAGTCTTAAAAACAACTGAAGGTGCTTTTTAATTTGTGGAAAATGACAAGAAAACTAAAGAATCAGGCTAAGGTGTCCTTAAGAGTCCCTCTGATGCTGTGAAATGGAACTTCATTAGAGCACAGGTGGAAGCAGGGATCTGGAAAAATAAAAGCTCTATGTTAACAAATAACATAGAGGACAAGGGGAGATGGAGAGAAGGGAGTTGAGGGAAATTGGAAGGGGAGGTGAACCATGAGAGACTATGGACTCTGAAAAACAACCTGAGGGTTTTGAAGGGGCGGGGGATGGGAGGTTGGGGGAACCAGGTGGTGGGTGTTAGGGAGGGCACAGATTGCATGGAGCACTGGGTGTGGTGCAAAAACAATAAATACTGTTACACTGAAAAGAAATAAATAATTTTTAAAAATTGTTGAAAAAAAAATGCTCTATGTTTTTAGCCTCACTTGAAACTGAAACTTTCTTTAAAACCATTTTGTCTTTTGGGGCGCCTGGGTGGCTCAGTGGGTTAAAGCCTCTGCCTTCGGCTCAGGTCATGATCCCAGGGTCCTGGGATCGAGCCCCGCATCGGGCTTTCTGTTCAGCGGGGAGCCTGCTTCCTCCTCTCTCTCTGCCTACTTGTGTTCTCTATCTATCAAATAAATAAAAAATCTAAAAAAAAAAAAAAAAAAAAACATTTTGTCTTTTAATCAGCACCAGCCTCTGCAAATCTGAGTGTGGCCTTGTCTACCTAGTCCCTTACCTGTACCACCCCCACACCCCGCCGACCAACCTGTGGAAGCAGGGACACTGTTGTACTATGCTGGTGTTTTCCAAATTTCAGTCTTTTCAGTGTCATCCACATGAAGTTTGCCGTATTGTGATAATCAGTAAACATTATTGTTCCCTTTACAGCTTTCTTTTGAATTTACTCACTTTTTTTTTAACTGTTCTTTTTTCTTTTTCTTTTTTTTTTTTTTAAAGATTTCATTCATTTATTTGACAGAGAGAGATCACAAGTAGGCAGAGAGAGAGGTGGAAGCAGGCTCCCTGCTGAGCAGAGAGCCCGATGCGGGGCTCGATCCCAGGACCCTGAGATCATGACCTGAGCCGAAGGCAGTGGCTTAACCCACTGAGCCACCCAGGCGCCCCTGAATTTACTCACTTTTTAAATGAAACATTTTTAAAAGAAAAACTATGCCTCGATTATAATTGGAAGGATGGTAGTAATTGCCATAAATAAGCACCACAAAGACAAGAAAAAGGATACCCTCAAATACTATGGCCTGTGACTGAGTTTCAGCTTCTGTTTAAAGAGGAAAATTAGCGAAGGTGAATTTCCCAATGCCATAGGAGGATCACAATGAGACCTCTTGTAATTAAGAGTGAGAGAATTGCAAAGGGAGTAACTTTCTCACAGGCTAATCAGAAATTATTCAACACTGTGACTGAGCCAAAAGGTATGGAATGCCAAAATTTCAAATGAGAGGAAGTTATTCCAGAATATAAAGATACCGTCAGGGTCACCTAGGTGGCTCAGTTGGTTGGGCATCTGCCTTTCAGCTCAGGTCATGATCTCAGGGTCCTAGGATGGAGCCCTGTGTCAGGCTCCCTGCTCCACAAGGATCTGCTTCTCCCTCTCCCTCTGTCCCACCCCTGCTCATGCTCTCTTTCTCTCTCTCTCTTTCTGAAATAAATAAATAAAATCTTTTTTTAAAAAAATACCATCGGCACACACCTGCCTCCACCATCTCACTAGCAGCTTTTACCACTACATGGGAATTCACACTGAAGATGAGGTGTTAAAAGACATCCTAGAATTTTAGAGCATGAAACTCTATAAATGTGCCCATTAGGACTCTTTCCTTGCAAGTGAGAGCACAGAATTTATGGTTCCTATAACTGGTAGGTCTCGTTCAAATACTTCCACCAGAGCTGTACTGGGGGGCTCTCCCCTCTCCTTCCCACTGTCCTCCCCCTCCCATCCCCCCTTTCACTCTCTTTCAACCTCTCTCCCTCTCTCCCTGTTTCTGTTTCCCCTTATCTGTTGTACATGTGCTCTCCACAGAGAACAAGATAGCTGTCAGCAGCACAGACCTCTACCTCCCAGCTCAGCAAACCCAGCAGAAAGAGTCAGTGTTAATAGCTCTAGAAGCCAGGTCTCAAAGAGGATGCCGATAGAGTGGGATGCTGACTAGGTTTCTGTGCCCATCTTTGAATAAATCCCCATAGCCAGTTGGCTGGACACATTCTGGCCAAGCCAGAGTCACCGTTCCCCTTCCTGTGATAAAGGAGGGGCAGGAGAAGAGAAGGGACAGGGAAGGAGGAAGATGGAGAATATCACCCAAAGGACAAGGGATGTGCTTCCCACAGGAGGACAAGGGAGAGAATGCTGGGCAGACAAAAAATAACAGGTATTCGCAACAGACGCCTTCTCTGTGCCAGTGTAAGCAATTCAAAAAGAACTTAAGAAGTTACTTAATGATACTAACATTTAAAAATACAAAGGGTAGGGGCACCTGGGTGGCTCAGTGGGTTAGGCTTCTGCCTGCGGCTCAGGTCATGATCTCAGAGTCCTGGGACCGAGCCCTGCATCGGGCTCTCTGCTTGGCGGGAAGCCTGCTTCTCCCTCTCTCTCTCTCTGCCTGCCTCTCTGCCTACTTGTGATCTCTCTCTGTCAAATAAATAAATAAAATCTTTTTTTAAAAAATTAAAAAATAAATAAATAAAAATACAAAGGGTAAATGTGTGTTGAATGGTTACTGTCTCCAGGGAAGTGGACCCTGTCAATGCCCCTTCTTCGCCTGCTGATCCCAACTTTAATGCTGAGCCCCTACACCTTACTGCCTCGAGGTTTCTCTGAACATTGCAGCCCACTTTACCTGCCCATTGGGAATTAACCACCTGCCCCTGACAGCTCTTAGATGGCAGGTGGTGGATAAATACCCCAGCTCCCCATCCTCGGGTAGGGGAACTCCACTGTGTTTTGTTTCCCAGAGTTCCCTGCAGACACTGAGGTTCAGTTGTGCATGAATTGACGGAACACTTTACAGCCTCCTTCCCTTCTCTGTCTCACTTATGTACTCCCTACTGAGGTTTACTAGGATGACCTCCTAAATAAACAACTTGTACTTGAATCCCTGTCCCAGAGTCTGCTTCTGGGGAGCCCACACTCTGGCAGCCGGGCAGGAATTTGGTAAGCTATTTATTCATAGTACCTCTGAGCATTCCCACAAGAATCACATAGACACAATTATTATGCTGTGATATCTGCATTCAAATGCTATACCCCTGAGCTATACTCCCTATACTATGATATCTTACCCTCAAAGAAAGGGGGTCCTTGGTTGAAGTCAGACAGGAAATAGCAAAGCCAGGATTCAAAAGTAAGTAGAGTTCAACAGACAGTTGATGGCTACCCCATGTTACCTGTCCAGCTTCCAGGATTACTATAAATGATCCAGAGAAAATATGGTTGTATCCTGTAGATTCCGAAAGGAAAATGGGATGGGGCGCCTGGGTGGCTCAGTCGGTTGGGTGTCTGCCTTCGGCACAGGTCATGATCCCTGGGTCCTGGAATTGAATCCCACATTGGGCTCCCTGCTCAGCAGAAGTCTGCCTCTTCTCCTCCCTTTGCCCCTCCCATCCCCGGTGTGCAAACGTTCTCTCTCCCTCAAATGAATAAAATATTTTAAAATAAATAAATAAAATTAAATAAGTAAGTAAAAGGGAAATGTGAGCTGAAGGGTCACAGGTCTTACACAGAGTAGGTGCTCATCAATTACTTGGAATAACTTCTTAATAAATTAATGGTTGAAATAACAGGTGACAGTTTTTAGTTTGCAGGATGTTATTAATGTGTTCTTTTCTGCCATCCTTGAGAAAGAAGCTGCCCCTTCTCAGAAATAATTCTCCAGTATAAAATGTTCCTAAACTCAATGTCAGTGATAGTCTCTCTGGATTATGGCAAAGTAATTATCTTCAGGGTGGGAGAAAAAACAGGCTCAACTGAGCTCTATTTCATTTTGAGAGAATAATATATGTTGGTCTTTTAGGGAAAAAATATGACTTTAAAATATACATACATTTATCTCAGGCAGCTGAGACACAGGTTTGCCCAAGAAAAAGGATATGAGAAAAGTCTCATTTACCCTTTCCATTTTATACGTCCATGATTGCACATGAAAATAATTTTTTCATTATTTTAGGTAGCATGTGCATAAAAGTGCAAAAAGGCATAATGAAATGTCACTGAGATAATTGTCTAGCTGTCTATTTCCTGACTTAGTGGAATAAGCATTAAATCAAGAATCATAAGCTGAGTTGTGGGAGCTAATTATTTATCTTCTCTGTGCTCCAGTAGTCTTTTCTGCTAGATGAGGGCTTTGGTTTAGGGATCACTGGCATCCTTCTAGCCCCCAAATTTTCTGATGTGCAAAGAGAAATATTTGTTCACCGCCAACCTTATTTAAAAAGTAAATTAAAGGACACCTGGGTGGCTCAGTGGGTTAAAGCCACTGCCTTTGGCTCAGGTCATGATCCCAGCGTCTTGGGATTGAGCCCCTGGGATTGAGCCCCGCATCGCATCGGGCTCTCTGCTCAGCAGGGAGCCTGCTTCCTTTCCTCTCTCTCTGCCTGCCTCTCTGCCTACTTGTGATCTCTTTGTCAAACAAATACATAAAATCTTAAAAAAAATAAAAAGTAAATTAAGGAGGCTTGGAGAGTCACTCACTCTATCTTACTTGTCTGTTTATCGTACACAAACATCTGCTCCACATGTTATAAATGAAACAGAAGAAGTCCTTCTATGCCCAGAGCACAATAAAAGTTTCTAGACTGTGTCCTCATTGTGGGAAATGCCTCTTGAACTTACTTGTTGACCCACAATGTTTTTCTTTAATCTGAGGTTACCCATGGGTATATACGTCAGTGGACACTTAATGTTACATGACAAGAAGGTATTTTCATAACACATTTTCATACTGTTGGTCAATTTAGATTTTGTTTAAAAATATGAAACACAATGAGCTCTGAATAATTGTTTGCAGGCAAGGAAACGGAAAGACTCAAGGTCAGAGAAACCTCATATCTGAACCAAATCAAATCAGAAAGTGAGCATATTTGAGGGGGTCAGGAAACCCCCCACTCTTATTGTCTAAGCCTACTTGTTCAAATACCCTAAAGAAATAATTAATGAAGTAGAAATCTGCATCTGAGTTTCCAATGGTGCTCTCCAAACACTAGGTTATCACGTCAAACCAAATGGCCCTCTCTCTTCAGTGCTGTCCGCAAAGGTGGAAGCCTTCTTCTACTGGCATCAGGCCTCTAGTGAAGCCCAAGTTCATTAAAAAGGGGACCACCCCAAAGTTCATCTGGGACCAGTCAGAGCGATATGTCAAAATTAAGCGCAACTGGCGGAAACCCAGAAGCACTGACAATAGGGTTCGTAGAAGATTTAAGGACCAGATCTTGACGCCCAGGCTTAGTTACAGGAGCAACAAGGAAACAAAGCACATGCTACCCAGTGGCTTCTGGAAGTTCCTCGTCCACAACATCAAGGAGCTTGAGGAGTGGGCGGATGCGCAACAAATCTCACCGTGCAGAGATTGCTCACAACGTCTCCTCCAAGAATCCCAAGAACAGCCTGTTTGGCCATCACAGGGTCACCAGTCCCATTGCCAGGTTGCACAGCGAAGAAAATGAATTGAAACAGCTTGTGTGCATGTCGTATTTGTGTTAATAAAACCATAAAACTAAAAGAAAAAAAAAAGTGGCATTGTCTGTATTGAAGCACTTTTGATTTATAAAAGAGCAATTTTTTGTCATTCACCCTAATAATTTAAAGTGTCTGAGGGGGTGCTCACTTTGGCAACACATATACTAAAGTGTTTGAGGAGTATATTGAAGACAGATATCCTAAAAGATAAAGCACAAAAGGGTGCCTGGAGAGGAGATTGAATCCCTAAGGAAAACTGGATAGGGCATCAGTAAAGGATGGTTTTCACTGGCGGCTTCTAAAACCCAGTTGCTGCTGTTGTTGTTATTGTTGTTTTAACTGGTTTATGCGTGGCAGTTTGTGAATCATAGATGCACTTAGAAGAACCTGTCCCAGAAATCTGCAATGTCCCAGAAATCTATTAATTGTTAAAACTCCAAACTCTGCTTTAATTTTTTTAAATTTTATTAATATACAATGTATTTTTTTCCCAGGGGTACAGGTCTGTGATTCATCAGTCTTACACAATTCAAAGCACTCACCATAGCACACACCCTCCCCAATGTCCATCACCCAGCCACCCCAACCCTCCCACTCCCTCCCCTCCAGCAGCCCTCAGTTTCTTTCCTGAAATTAAGACTCTGTTATGGTTTGTCTCCCTCCTAATCCCATCTTGTTTCATTTTCCCCTCCTTTCCCCCCATGACCCCCCCATCCTGCCTCTCAAATTCCTCATATCAGAAAGATCATATGTTAATTTTCTTTCCCTGATTGACTTCTTTTAGCATAATACCCTCTCATTCTATCCATGTCGTTGTGAAACAAATATTACCAGGATAGACTAACGACTTAGTTACGCTTTTTTGTTTTGCTTTGTTTTTTAGTGGTGAAGTCACCTGTAAACAGGGAACACATTAGGTGGAGATTATCCAACCTTTAGGCTGAGCATTGCCCCTGATGTATTGTGGCAACTGATTGGCAGTGGAAGAACAGATAAAATGCTCTTCCTAAGCTATGGGGACAGGTTACCTAGTAACCACAGAATGATTAAATTCTGTTCACAGAGACTTGTTCTCTTAATTGGATGAAAAGATTTAAAGAACACAGCTGGAGAGAAACTGGAGCCACGGAGGACTGTGACAGGCGTCAGTGGGCCTCATGTTGGCAGTTCTAGCAGCCTTCACTTAAGGGCCACAGTATGGGATTGAATCCTTTGTTAGTAATAAGCAGCATCGAGTCTGCCTACAGACCATAATTCTGAGCTCCCCTCCCCTATAGGAAAAATGAAGATAAGGTATGCAGTGGAGCATATTAAGTGTAGTGCAAACTCCATGTGGCAGTATAGTTCTGAGAGTGACCATTTCCTGTGTACAAGATTATGTTTGTGCTCCGATATCAAAGTTCTATTCTTCACTAGAACACAGAATGGTCATTTGGGGTCAGTATATCCTGTTACCACTCCCTTTTGTCTGTTAGGCACATGTTGGTTTATAGAGAATTATGGTCATTCCGTTCTCCCCAGCTTTGACAATAAAAGTAAGAAAAACCAAGTTCTAGGTTGACAATGATTTTTTTTTCCCTTTGGTCCATTAAGGACCTTTAGGTAACACAGTCATTTTTTTCTTGTGCTCCAAAAAGAACTCAGCATGCATGTCATAATTATAACTGGAAAAGCTCTACCTGAGAGTCACTTTCAAAAATGTCTTTCAGGGGACACCTAGGTAGCTCAGTTGGTTGAGTGCCCGACTCTTGCTTTTGGCTCAGGTCATGGTCTCAGGGTTGTGAGATCAAGCCTGATATTGGGCTCCATACTAGGCATGAAACCTGCTTAAGATTCTCTCTCTTCCTCTAACCGTCCCTACCTCATGAATGCGCGCTCTCTCTCTCTCCAAAAAAAAAAAAAAAAAAAAAAAGTGTCTTTCAGTTAGACCTTATACTCCTTGAGTAAGATTTATAAGTTAATACTGCCTCAGTTGGGCTGCTCTCCTAACAGGGAAGCAGCTTAAAATTTTCTTAAAGCCCCCTCTAGTGACTAAAAACAAATTAATCCGTTAATAACATGCTAATATTTCCAAGCTGCAAGTTCTGTTCTCTCTTTTAATATTAGATGAATCAATAGTTACAGTATTTTGATTGGAGAATGATTAAGAGATTGTCAATAATTCATGATCTCAAACACTCTTTAGTCACCAAAACCTAAGGGACTTTGGTTTGAATCTGAAGTCAACACAAAGTGCACACACATCTTGTAATTCTACTTCTTTTACTTTGCCCTGTTATCTATTTCTTTAAAAAATTTTCCTAAATATTTGTTTTTGTGCTTCAGGGACTTTAGGGATTACAATATGTTCATCAGAACCCAAAGAATGGAAAAAGATTATCTTGGGCTTTTACATCTTGTTGCTTTTATTATGTTTATTGGATAAATTTCACTGTGGTGTTAAGCATGTCCTAACAGACAAACATGAGTTCCAGGAATCCTCTGAATTATGAAACTAAGGGTTATCTATAAATATACAGATTAAAATGTATAAATGATAATATAATATGATTTTTAAATGTAAAGTAAAATGTAATAAATAAACTATATAGCATATGTATTAGACTATATAATATGGTATGTGTGACATACAGTTTATTTTATTCAGATCTCTAGTTCCAAAGGGTTTAGAGCTCCCCCTATAAAATATAGGTTTAACTGAGCCATTAAAAAAAAGCCACCTATTAAAGGGATTTAGAGATAAATAGAAAAATACACTATGAATGATTATTGCAACTGAGCATAAATCTTAGTTTCAAGCTTCCTGTCAGCTAAGACAAAAAGGGAAACCCAATAATAAAAGTAAGTATGCCAATTAATTAGGGAAGAAAAAGATTTTCCTTCTAAAGTATATAAATTTCTAGATATCAATAAAAAATATACCTTTGGGGGCGCCTGGGTGGCTCAGTGGGTTAAAGCCTCTGCCTTCGGCTCAGGTCATGATCCCAGGGTCCTGGGAGGAAGCCTGCTTCCTCCTCTCTCTCTGCCTGCCTCTCTGCCTACTTGTGATCTCTGTCAAATAAATAAATAAAATATTTTAAAAATATATACCTTTGGAATAAATTCTTAATATGAAATTCATATTTAAATATACAATAAAAAGCTTTTAAGAATGCCAAGATTCCAAGTCTATTGCACCTGGTAGTTATGGTAGTGATCCCCCCGCCACTGGAAGGATGTTTCTGGGAACTGACTCTACCATAAGCCCATACTGGCTGCATGGATCTGTCTATGATCACAATTGCCTCCTGGGAATGGCAACCAGAAAGGACCCTCGCTTTCTTCTTTATACACACCGACTGAAAGTCAAGGACAAATTGAATTGAACTTATGATAATGTTCGCTGCTAAAATTGGAGAGAAAAAGTAAATTCTTGAAAGAATTGGAACAAAATCCTTAAATAATGAAATGAGATGGCTTCAGTTGAAGTTGGATACCTAGTACATTCTCCTAGTCTTGGAGATTCTTTCCTATTTCAAAGCATTATCTACTTTTCATCCTAAGTTTTACTTTCATCAGAGGAGCTGGCATCACCTGGGTGAACCAAATCACTATGTTACCTCTCCCAGGGGTGTTTGCCCGTTAAGCTTTTGCTGTAATTCAATTTAACAAATGTTTACAGGAGGCCTATTATGTGCAAGGTATTTTCCAGATGCTAGTAGTGGAATAAAAGGCTTCATGTTCTTAGATAGGGATTTCAAGCATCAGTGAATAGGTAGGCAAGTGAGTTTCGTTCTCTGGGCAACATCTGACTCTGCCCCTGTATCCTTCTAAATGACCTTTGTTGTTGGGGCCACAGAGCTATCACACATACTGACACATTCCTCAAATTTTTAGTCTAATTTTCTCCTTTCCCTGGTTTTAGAGAACCGGGAGTTCAGGTGTTACTGTAGCTGAATTTCTGGCTTATTCCCCTTCCCTTGCTATGACAAGAGAAAGGGAATAACTCCCTTATGTCTGGATTTTTCCTTAGGAAAGAGAAAAACTATTATTTCTTGAAAACCTCGTTTTATTTTCCAGGCAGTGTATATATTTATCCTTGCCAGTGTTAGTAGCACCATTTACATTTTAGAAAACAAGGACCTGAGGCTCAGAGAGGTTTCCAAACAAGGACCCAAGCTGACAAGTGGCAGAAAAGTTCCATATACCTGACTCCAAAGCCAGTATTTTTTCCATCACACCAGCCGTTCTCAAAGGAGGTGCAATTTTGCACCCCCCCGGGATATTTGGCATTTTTGTCACAACCAGAGGTGGAAAGCGTGGGTTACTACTGTCCTCTGGTGAGTTGAGGCCACGGATGCTGCTAAACGTCCTACCATGTACAGGGCACCTCCCACAACAAAGAATTATGCACCCAGCCCAAAATGTCAGTGGTGCCCCTGATGAGAAGCGAGCGGTACCTTACAGAATGCTCCCTGCCCTATTGTGATCTTATTTCCAAGAATCCAAAGGTAGGTCTGCTTCACAATTAAAGTGTAGAAAGTCACAGAACGCCTCGTTCATATTACAACTCTGTTCAGCGTAAAGAAAAAGATTGGAGCCTTAAAATGAAAACACTGGCTGTGGGGAGAGAAGAGGAGTAGAGCTCAGTACGCAGAAAGGAAATGCAAACTGATTATTGAGGTTAAAAATCAAGATGTAAATATATAGACTTTTTCATCCCCAGGATTTTCACTAATCCAAGTGTTCACGAGCTACTTTGAAATTTAACTATTTGGACCTGGTTAAATGTTACCCAGACCTCAATCAACATCTGCGTTTGATTTTTATTTTTATTTTTAATTTTTTTTCCCTGGGACCCAGGGGCCGTGGATGCCAGATGAGACCACCTTGTCTTCTGCTCTTCCCGCAGGTCAAGACCTGGCAGGTGCTGGTGACTTGGCTCCTGACAGGAGGTCGCTCTGTGACCCAGAGCCACAGACAGGCTTTTCAGGCACTTTCCCCGCCCAGTGCCCCCATCCTCAACTGCTCCCCGCCTTTTCTGGTACCCCCGGGGGCGGGGCTGCGGGAGAGCACGTCCCTGCGCCGTGACGTCACAATCCTAGCGCCTCGGCCCCGGCCCTTAGCAACCGGCCTGAAGACGGTCTCCGGCAGCTGCGGCCCCGCGCCGCCTCCTGCGCGCCAGTCCTCTGCTGCGGGGCCAGGCCCGGCCCGGGGAAGGACCGAAGGGGTCCTAACGTGTCCCCACGGCGGCTGCAAGAGAATCTAAGCATGGATGGCAGCCGGAGAGGTAAAGGGAGCTGTCGCAGTGACGGCCGCCTCACGCCGGCCCTAGCTCCGGGCCTGGGATCCGGGGTGCGGGTCGCGGGTGCACGGGTGCGGGAGCGCCCTGGGGGCTGCCGCTCCTCTGTTCAGTCGCTACTGTTGACCCAGGTGTTATCCCGCGCACTGGAGGGAGGCCCTCCTTGCTCAGAATTTGTGGCCCTCACTCCTGGAACCCTGGTCACCTGAACTGCGGGGCATGCAGCCTTTTTCACCTCGGTGCCTCAGAGTCAGAGGAGCTAAATTTGGTCTTTAGAGTCAGACCTCCCAGAGGCCCCTATCAAAGCCCCCGCTCTACGCAAGGGGCGACACCCACTTTCCTGATCCCTGGAAGGTGGCAGTAAAACAATCATGTCCGAGTTCTTGAAAATTAAATGCAGATAATATATAACTCCTGGCATATTTTAAGTAATCAGTAAATATGAAATCTTTCTTCTGTAACCACCTGCCTCCCCACAAAACAAGTAACCCAGGAATTCTCTAACTTTAATGTGAAAAGGAATCCCCTGGAAATCATGTTAAAATGTAGATTATGAGTCAGTACCTCTGGTGGGGTCTGAGATTGTGCATCTTTTCTTTTCTTTTTTTTTTTTTTAAGATTTTATTTGACAGACAGATCACAAGTAGGCAGAGAGGCAGGCAGAGAGAGAGAGAAAGCAGGCTCCCTGCTGAGCAGAGAGCCCGATGTGGGGCTCCATCCCAGGACTCTGAAATCATGACCTGAGCGGAAGGCAGAGGCTTAAACCCACTGAGCCACCTAGGCGCCCCAGATTGTGCATTTCTAATAAGCTTCCAAATGATACAGTGTTGCCGGCTGCAGTTTTAGTGGCGAAAGACTAATCCATAATCACTGTGTACACCTGCACTTTATTCTTAGGGTAGAACTCTTGGGGCCATATAACTTTAAATCTCTATGAATTCACTCAATCCAAATAATTTGCATTTCACATTTTCTGAGCAAAGAGAGTTCTTGCCTCAAGCCAGATAAAGTAATCTCCAGATCCTCCCTCCCAATTATCACTTTTAAAAGTATCTTTAAAGCAAGCTGCTAGATAGTTCCTTGCAATAAGTCTTGCTTTGAATATGAGTGTGCCTTTATTATGTAATCATTGGTCAAAATAAGTGCTGTTCTGAATATAGGAAATTACTATCCATTGATAGCAAACTGTATATTCTGACACTCTTATCAATCTAAATTCCAGGAAAAGCTAACTAACTTGCCTTTATAGTTTTTAGAAATTTTGCAACATAAGCTACCCTTGCTGTGTATCAGAAATAATTCTCAAGCTATCTCTTGATAGGTATTATCCTTATTTCACAGCAAATAAACTAAGAGATCATAAATAACTTGCCAAGGTCACAGTAAGCAGCAGAACAGTCTTTATATCCAGAAGAGGAATGTGAAATCCTAGAGCTATTGTGTTTTACTTACTGTCCCATGGCAGAGGTGGAAGTATGGGAAAAGATGTTTGTAAAATTTTAAGTATACAGGCATACTTCAGAGATAATGCAGAATCCATTCTATTGAAGTAAAGCAAATATCTCAATAAAGTGAGTCAAAAGAATGTTTTGGTTTCCCAGTGTATATAAAAGTTGTGTTTACTCTACACTATAGTCTATTAAGTATGCAGTAACAGGGGCACCTGGGTGGCTCAGTGGGTTAAAGCCTCTGCTCAGCCGGTCCTGGGATGGAGCCCGCATTGCATTGGGCTCTCTGCTCAGCAGGGAGCCTGCTTCCTCCTCTCTCTGCCTGCTTGTGATCTCTGTCTGTCAAATAAATAAATAAAATCTTTTAAAAAAAAAGTATGCAGTAACATTATGTCTAAAAAAACAATTTGTAACATTATGTCTAAAAAAAACAATGTGTACCCTGATTTAAAAATACTTTATTGCTAAAAAAATTGCTAGCCATTATCTGAGCTTTCAGCAAGTACATAATCTTTTTGCTGGTGAAAGGTCTTGCATTAATGTGATGGCTGCTGACTGGTCTGAGTAGTGGTTGCTGACCACTGAGGTGACTGTGGTATTTCTTAAAATGAAACAACATTAGAGGTGCCTGGGATGCCCAATGGAGCATGTGATGCTTGATGTACGGATCATGAGTTTGAGCCCCACACTGGGTGTAGAGATTACTTTTTAAAAAATGAAATCTTTTAAAAAAGAAGGAAGGAAGAAGGAGAAAAGGAAAAGAAAAGACAGCTTTGAAGTTTGCCACATTGGTTGACCCCTCCTTTAATGAATGATTTCTCTGTAGCTTGTGATGCCCTTTGATGGCGTTTTACCCATAGTACAGCTTCTTTCAAAACTGGAGTTAATTCTATGAGCTAAGTTTAGGTAGTATTCTAAATCCTTTGTTGTCATTTCAACGATCTTCCCAGCATCTTTACCAGGAATAGATTCTTAAGAAGCCACTTTCTTGGCTTGTCTTTAAGAAGCCACTCCTCATCTGTTAAAGTTTTATTGTAAGATTGCAGCAATTCAGTCACATCTTAAGGTTCTACTTCTAATTCTAGTTCTGTCGTTTTTTCTGCCACATCTGCAGGTACTTCCTCCCCTGAAGCCTTGAGCCCCTTACTCATCCATGAGGGTTGGAATCAGTTTCTTCCAAATTCATATTAATGTTGATATTGTGACTTCTTCCTACAAATCAGAAATATTCTTAATGGCATCTAGAATGGTGAATCCTTTCCAGAAGGTTTTCCATTTACTTAGCTCTGATCCATCAGTGGAATGGCAGCTGTAGCCTTAAGAAATGTGTTCCTTAAATAATGAGACTTGGAAAGTTGAAATTACTCCTTGATCTGTGGTCTGCAGAATGGATATTGTGTTAGCAGACATGAAAACATTAATCTCATTGTACATCTCCATCAGAACTCTTGGGTGACCAGGTACCTTGTCGATGACCAGTGTATTTTGAAAGGAATCTTTTTCTGAGGAATAGGCCTCAAGAGTAAGCCTAAATTATCCATTGAGAGGCACCTGGGTGTCTCAGTTGGTTAAGGGACTGCCTTTGACTCAGGTCATGATCCCAGGGTCCTGGGATGGAGCCCTCCATGAAGCTCCCTGCTCAGCAGGGACCCCATTTCTCCCTTTTCCTCTTCCCCTGCTTGTGTTATCTCTCTCTTTCTCTCTCTCTGTCAAATAAATAAAAATAAAATCTTTTAAAAAATTTTTTAATCTATTGAGCCCACCCAGACACACACACACACACACACACACACACACACATAACCACCCTAAAGTATTCATTAAACTGTGTTGTAAACAGATGTGTTGTCATGTGGGCATTGTTGTTCCATTTATAGAGCACTGGCACAGTAGATTTAGCATAATTCTTAAGGGCCCTAGGATTTTCAAAATGGTAAATGAGCTTTAGCTCCAACTTAAAGTCACCAGCTGCATTATTAGCCCCTAGCAGGAGAGTCAGCCTGTCCTTTGAAGCATGACAGCCAGGCATTGACTTCTCCTCAGAGACTCTGGAAGTCCCAGGTGACATCTTCCAATATAAAGCTGTTTCGTCTACATTGAAAGTCTGTTTAGTGTAGCCACCTCAATAATGATCTTAGCTAGATCTTCCGGATAACTTGCTCCTTCACCTTATATTTCTATGTTGTAGAAGTGTTTTGTTTTTTTTTTTTCTTAAACCTCATGAACTAACCCCAGCAAGCTTCAGACTTCTCTTCTGCAGCTTCCTTACCTGTTTCAGCCTTCATAGAAAAGAGAATTGGGGACTTAGTCTGGATTAGGCTTTGCATTTTTGTTTTTTTCTAGTTTTGGGTTGTTGTTTTTTTTATTAGGCTTTGGTCAAAGGGAATATTGTAGCTAGTTTAATTTTTTATCCAGACCACTAAAACTTTCTACATGTCAGCAATAAGGCTATTTCACTTTCTTATCACTTATGTGTTTCCTGGAGCAGCACTTTTAATTTCAAGAACTTTACTTTTGTGTGTATAACTTGGCTAAATGTTTGACACGAGAGGCCTAGATGTGGCCTATCTCCACTTTCAACATGCCTTCCTCACTAAGCTTAATTATTTCTAAGTTGATTTAAAGTGAGATGCATGCTTCTGTTCCTTTCACTTGAACACTTATAGCTCATTGTAGGATCATTAATTGGCCTAATTTTAATATCTTTGTTTCTCAGGGAATAGGGAAGTCCAAGAAAGTGAAGATAGGTAGAGGAATGGCTGGTTGGTAGAGCAGTCAGAACATACAACATTTATCAAGTCTCCCTTGATTCCGATCCAAAATCTGAGTCTATTACAGAAAATTGTGTAAACTTGGGCAAATCTTTGTGCTTCACTTTAAAGTGAGGGTAATGATAATACCTATCTCATAGGATTGTTATAAGGATTAAATGAATTTATAGTTACCAAGTGCTCCCTCGCACAGTTAGTGTTCAGTATATTGGCTTTTGACTACAAGTGAAGAAACCCAACTCAAACTGGTTTAGAGAATTTTCAGTTTCTGTAAAGAAATGGCTAGTAATGTCTAGTACTGTCAAACATGGTTAGATCCAGGGACTCAAATGAAATTACCAGGAATCTTTCTGTCTTCCATTTCTTTCTGTTAGGCTTCATTCTCCAACTGGTTCCCTGTCTGGTACAAGATGGCCACCAGGAGAACTAGACTTCTTTCTGTCTTATACTGGGCTCCAGCCAAGTAGAGAGAGTATCTCTTTCCTAATAGTTCCAGTAAAAGTCCCAGGATTGTGTGTCATTGGCTGGACTTGGATCACATTGTTATTCCTGATTCACTGAACATAACTGGTCAGATTTGGATTATATGCCCACCCCTTAGCTGTGAGATAAGCTTTACTTGAATTACTTGGTATAAGAGTAAGGCAAGAGTAAGGCAACCCAAGTGCAAGTTGAGGTTCTATTTCCAGATAAAGGGACATTGGATTCTAGGCAGGCAAAACATGAAACACTTTGTTTTCCTCCAGAGAAACAAGATTTGCTAGAGAGGTTTTGTTGGTCATGTTGCTTTTTTTGTGTGTTGAGGGCTCAGATCCCCTTCTTTCCTGATGGAAACAAACTATGCTAATTTCATGACTTTCATTATCAACTCAAATGGTATCACCTTGACCTCTCTTGTCCCAAATAATAAGTTAATTTTTTCCTTCCTGCTCTCTGGCCTGTAATAGAGAAGGATCTTCTCAGATAATCAGATCTCAAGTATTTTTTATTTTAGTCTTTTCTAGTAGGCTTTGTTCTCTGGCCTGGATTTTAGTTCTATCTCAGTACCACTCTTTCCATTTTCATTCATCCATATTTCTTCCAGACTTTGTGTCCCTTCCATCCCTTTTTAGCTTACAGCAGCCTACCGGATAGCAGACTGACCATTTTACCCTCTTAAAACACATCTTAGGTATACACTATTCATATTAAATTCATATTTAAATTCTATTAAAATCTATAACTCAGCCTTTTTATCTTGAAGGTTACTCCTCAAAACACAATTCACTTTTGGGAGAGAGAAATTAATTTTGTGATGAGGTATATGTCTAATTTTCTGACATTCCATTTGGTCTGAAAGATGAGACACTGACTTTGGGGAAATAGCGAGGATCCAAACAAGAGCATAAGGGGGTTGGACAAGATGAACCTTAAGACATCTTTTAGTAATTAAGTTCTGATTCTGACATTTTTATATATTTATGTTATACATAGTAACATTATATAATTTCTAATTAAACTACTTTGTGAGAGGATTACTTTCTTAAAATTACTTTTAAGAACAGACTTACTTTTGATTAACTGAAATAGTTAGTATTTAGGTAGTAACTCAAAATCTCACTTCTATTTTATCTCCAAATCATTAAAAAATCTGAATAAAATTAATATATATCAAATAACATAATGAGGCATTTATCATTTTATTCAGTGAAACTAACGTCTCAGGGTACAGCTGAAAACAACTTATTTTTTTAAGAGACAGCCTTTTATCTTCTACAGCAGTAGAATTTTTGTCTGTCTGATATATCATTGCTGATTAGTATCATGATTGAATAAAATTTTAAACAACTCTGAAAGTTAAAATCAAAGATATATTTATTATTTTTAAACATTCAATATTGTTGTTGTACAAGTTGTGTTTCATTTATCCTAATTTACATTTTTTTGTTAAAAGTCAGAGCAACCTCTGTCCTTCCCAGATACGGTCCACCATGCTTGTTTAAAGGACACTTGAGCACCAAAAGTAATGGTAAGTGAGGTATTTGGGTGGTAAAAGATTAAGTGTTAAAAAGTTGACTGTTTACTTTATTTATAAATTATAGGACATGATGAAAAATTACTTCAATCAGTATTGGACTTCATATGGTTAATTACAGTTAAATATTATAGGAATTCTTGAGATGAAGGAATTTAGGAAGCCATCCTTTCAAACTAGTGTGGTGCCCAGGATGTGGCCCTGGCTGCTGCCTGCTCCCTGCTGCGGCTCCAGCCCCTCTCTCCGGGCTGGCAGACCTCCCTGGCTTCCCACGCCTTCCTGGGTAAAAGGGTGATTTGGAGGTTAGTAAAGACACTGGCGCTGAAAAGGAAAAGTTGTACAGATAAAAAGAGCACTTGAAAAATGCATTTTGTATCAGAAGTAAACGCCTATGATTTTATTTTTACATCTGGATTTCTAGATTGTATGAAAAATAAATCTGTATTTTCACATTTTAAAGCCTTTAACTTTTTAATGTGAACTTAAAATATATTTTTATAATCATAGCTTCAAAATTTAAACTCTGGGTTTTTTAAGGCAAAATGATTTAAGTCTTTTTTTCCTTATTTTCATGAAAAATCTTTAATACTGGTTCCTGTAAAAGTGAAAGAAGAAACAAAAGTGAAAGAAGGATCACATTTTCAGTTAACTTATTTCTTATAATAAAGTATATGTACACATAAATCAGAGTCACAAATGTTGAAAAATTATTTCTAACTAAAAATCAAAACTTGGGGCGCCTGGGTGGCTCAGTGGGTTAAGCCTCTGCCTTTGGCTCAGGTCATGATTTCAGGGTCCTGGGATCGAGTCCCACATCGGGCTCTCTGCTCAGCAGGGAGCCTGCTTCCCCCTTTCTCTCTGCCTACTTGTGATCTCTCTGTCAAATAAATAAAATATTTTTAAAATAAATAATAAAAATCTAAAACTAGATGTAAAATATACATACATTAGAAAAGCAGAATGAACAGCAATAAATAGTTTGCACAGCTGAAACTGTGGACTCTGAGAAACAAACTGAGGGTTTTGTCGGGGGTAGGTTGGGTGAGCCTGGTGGTGGGTATTGTGGAGGGCACGTATTACATGAAGCACTGGGTGTGGTGCATAAACAATGAATTCTGGAACACTGAAAGAAATTTTGAAAAGTAAATAAAAATTTAAAAAAATATATGTGCAGAGCTGGTAAGGTTTAGTGGGTCTAAGTTGGAGGCTGCCTGGGTTCACATCTAAATTGTGCCCTTTATCAGCTGTGGGACCTTGAAGACCTTATTCACATCTCTCTGCCTTAGTGTCCATTTCTATTAAATGGTGATAATAATAACTAAATGAGTGTTTCCATGTTAAGAGCTTAGAACAATGCATGCATGGTACCTATTCAATGAATTTAATAGTAATAGTAGTATTGAGCTTATCATTATTGCATATCCTTATATTATGCATAGAATTTCCCTAGAAGGTTGCATAAAAATAATAATAGAGTTATGCTTCTGGGAGGGGAGGGAGTGGTCATGGCAGGAAGTTCCTGTATTTTTCAATCTTTATATGCCATTTTAGCTGTTGATTTCTTAAAACTATATGTATGTATTCTGAAGTCTGTTTTTAATGTTTAAAAGTTATGCCTACATTTATTTACATTTTATACATTTATACTAATATAAATTTCTAAGGTTTCTTTTAAACAGTTTAGATGAGATTGAGAAGTTTAATGTCTTGGAATTTCTATGTGACTATATTTGTCTTAAGATAGTCCTAATACTTGAAGAAGAGTGCAGTAAACTGATGGTGTTTTCAGGTGTAAAATTAGAAGTTGCCTCTCAGAAAAGAATCTTTGTATAGTATTTGAGTTTCAAATTTCTTTAATTTATTCAACTATTAACAATGCTAACATTATTTTATAATCAGCCAAGTGGCTAGACATTTTTAGTTGTGAGATTGAGTCCTGTCAATAAGAAACAGTTTTGTAAATATAATGATAGATTATATTCTACATTTTCTTCCCAAACTCTCAGTCTTAGAAAGGTTTGAACCCAAGTAGTCAATAGCACATCAGTTACCAGTGCAAGATTAAGGCTAGAACATATTCAGCATCACAGGTTAGTATGTCAGTTGGTTAATTTTCAGAACATTTTGTAAAAATGAGCTTAATAATCAGTATCTTGTTTATCTCATGATGAATTTTATATTCTAAATATATAATTATTAAATATGTTTTAATTTTTAGCTTTTTGCACTGACTCCTCCTCTCTCAGACTAAGTACTCTCCACCTGGTCAAGAATCACATGGCTGTTCACTATAATAAAATCCTTTCAGCCAAAGGTAAAAATGTGCAAATGTGAACGTTCTATACCCAATTTAAACCCTCAGCTTCACTTCTAATTAGGGTAGATCTGTAGCAAAAATGAATATATATAAATGGATTTGCGTTTGGTGTGGTAAGATATCAACTGTTAACTCTAACTTTTATATGTAGAAAATTCAGAATGCCATTTTTATTAACTATATTTGATATCTGTATAATAACTATATTATCTGGTTTTACCTGTGTTATCCATAATATATTTTTGTGGTTAGATATTGATCTTAATATAATAAAAGTTTGTAATCTGCTCTTTTGTTTTCGAATCTACTATAGAAATTGTACAAAGAGGATGCCAGTTACCACTTTTTTCTTGTTTGTGGCTTTATTGAGATAATAACATACACAATAAAATCAGCCAATTTTAAGCATATAGTTAAGTGTTTTGGAACATCTATACATTTGTATAATGACCACAACAATCATTCTGTAGCAGGTATTGACTAACTACAGCTCGTAGGTCAAATCCTCCTGCCACATATTTTTGTACAGCTCTTGAGCTAAGAGTGATATTTATATTTATGTTTTTAAACAGCCAGAAAAAAATCAAAAGAACAATATTTCATAACATGTGAAAGTCACATGAAATTCAAATGTTATTGTCCATAAATAAACATAATCATGTTCATTCTTGGATATTTTGTCTATGGTAGCTTTTGCACTAACGAGCAGAGTGGACTAGTAGTAACAGAGGCCATAATCACTCCGTAAAGCCTGAAGGATTTACCATCTGTCCCTTTGCAGAAAACTATTCACTGACCCCTGATGTAGGACATTCCCATCACCCTAAAAAGTTCTCCCTAGTCCTTTGCAATCAGTCTCTTCTACCAGTCCCTAGTAACCACTGATCTGCTTTCTATCACTATAGTTTTGCCTTTTCTAGAATTTCATACAAATGGAATCATACACTGTGTATCATTTTGTGTCTGGCTCCTTTCAATTAGCTAATGCTCTGGAGACTAATCCATGTTGGTATGTACATCCTTAATTCTTCCTTTTTATTGTTAAGCAGTTTTCCATTCAATGAATATACCACAGTTAGTTTATGAATTCATCAGTTGGTGGATATTTGGATTGTTTTGACTCAATTTTAGCCATTAAGAATAAAGCTGCTATAAACATTCATGTGTAGTCTTTGAACATGTGCTTCCTTTTTACTCTGATAAATGTATTCACTCGGAGTGGAATTGTTGGGTAAAATGTTAAGTATGTTTAACTTTTTAAGAAATCACCTATTTTCCAGAGTGAGTAGTGACATTGTGTGTTTCTGTCACTTCCACATTCTCACTAGCACTTCCTTTTGGCCATCCTTCTGCAGCCATTCTAGTGGAGATTGAAGTCACTCATCAGGGTTTTAGCTCGTATTTCCCTAATGCCAAATGATGTCGAGGAACTTTCCTTGTGCTTATTTGCTAGCTGTAGATCTTTTTTGGTGAAATATCTGTTCAGATGTTTTGCCCATTTTTTAAAATAAGTTGTTTCTTAATACTAAATTGTGAAAGTTCTTTGTATATTAAATACAGATCCTATATCAGATACATTTTCTCAGGGGCTTATCTTTTTATTTTCTTAAAATTTATATTATGAAATTGTTTTAGACTTCTAGAAATGTAGCAAAAATAGTATAGTATCACAGAAACCCTTCATCCAGCTTCTCTTAGTGTCAAAATCTTACATAACTACAGTACAATTATTAAAACTAGCAACTGAATAGTGATAGAATACTATTAACTACAGATCTTATTTGAATTTCACCAGTTTTTCACCTATGTCTTCCAAGAAATTTTTGGTTTTTTTCATTTAAAGAGCTGTTTTTATTTATTTTATTATTTTTTAAGATTTTATTTATTTATTTGACACACAGAGAGAAAGATCACAAGTAGGCAGAGAGGCAGGCAGAGAGAGAGGGGAAAACAGGCATCCTGCGGAGCAGAAAGCCCAATGCGGGGCTCAATCCTAGGACCCTGAGATCATGACCTGGGCCAAAGGCAGAGGCTTAACCCACTGAGCCACCCAGGCGCCCAAGAGCTGTTTTTCAAATTGTAGTTCGCATTTTATGAAGTTTGTATTTTAAATGACTGAGAAATCTAAAGAAAAACTGTATTTTGTGACATGTAAAATCAAATTCAGCTTTTCAGTTATTTTAATAGTTTATACTTTTCATATCCTGCTTAAGAAATCTTTTCCTGGGACACCTGTGTGGCTCAGTTGGTTGAGTGGCTGCCTTCGGCTTGGGTCATGATCCCAGTGTCCTGGGATCGAGTCCCACATCGGGCTCCTTGCTCAGCAGGGAGCCTGCTTCTCCCTCTGCCTCTGCCTGCCATTCTGTCTGCCTGTGCTCACTCTCTCTCTCTCTCTCTCTGACAAATAAATAAATAAAATCTTAAAAAAAAAAAAAAAGAAATCTTTTCCTAATCTTAGGACACTAAGATTTTCTTGTGTTTCCTTCTAGAAGTATAAGTTTTAGCTCCTACATTTAAGTTTGTGATCCATTTTGAATGAGTTTTTATATATGACTTAAGTATCAGTTTTTTGCCTATGAATATCCAGATATTCCCAGTACCATTTGTTGAAAAGATTGTCCTTTCTGTGTTGAATTGCCTTGGCAGTTTTTGAAAGACAGCTGATGCATATTTGAGGGTAAATTTCTGGACTTTTTGGTTCTGTTCTAGATCTTAAATGTTTATCTTTATTATAATACCACGCTGCGTTGGGTACCTGGGTGGTTCAGCTGGTTAAGCAGCTGCCTTCGACTCTGGTTGTCATCTCAGGGTCCTAGGATCAAGCCCCACAGTGGGGAGCTCAGTGGGGAGCCTGTTTCTCCCTCTGCCTGCCACTCCCCCTGCTTGTGCTTCCTCTCTCTCCCAACCCCCATGTCAAATAAATAAATAAAATCTTAAAAGAAAAAAATACCATACTGCCTTAATTACTGTAGCATTACAGTAAGTCTTGAGGGTGCTTATCTGGGGACTCCAATTATAGGTATGCTAAGTGCAGGATAGAGGTAGGTAAGTCAGTGATGCTCTATGCATTTATTTTCCAATCTTTATTTACTCTGTTTCATTTTGAATACTCATATTCAATTTGAATATATTGCTATATTTTCAAGTTCGCTAATACTTCCTTCTGCAGTATCCAATGAGCTATTAATCCCAACCTATGTATTTTTTTTATTAAGGGTATTATATTTTTCATCTCTAGAAGTACCATAAAAATCAAAACAAGGAACTGCAAATTCTGGAACTTTTTGTGCTTTCCACATCTGATATTTGTTGTCATTTATAACTATTAAGAATATTATTAAACAACTAATTTTTTTTTCAGCTGCAGTAGACTGCTCGGTTCCATTAAGCATGAGTGCCAGCATCAAATGTAAGTTATTTTTCACATACTGACTTTTAAAAAAAACTTATGGCTAGATGGGTGATGGAGATTAAGGAGGGCAGTTGTGATGAGCACTGGGTGTCATCTACGACGAATCACTGAACTCTGCTCCTGAAAGCAATATCTCACGGTATACTAACTAACTTAAAATATAAATAAAAAATATTTAAACCTTGCGGTAAACTACAAATAACATAAAATTTACCATCGTAACCATTTGTACGTCTAACCAGTTTAACCATTTCAGTGACATTGGCTCTGTTCATACTGTGGTACAACTGTCACTACTGCCAATTTCTAGAACCCTTTTTGTCTTGCAAAACTGAAACTCATACCCATTAAACAATAACTACCTCGCAACCATCATTCTGTTTTCTGTCTCTGACTCTGACCACTCTGGTACCTCATGTAAGTGGAATCATCCCGCAGTGTGACTGGCTTAATTTACCTAACATAAGGTGCTTGAATTTCATCCATGTTGTAACATATGTCAGAATCTCCTTCCTTTTTAAGGCTTTTTTGTTTATACAGTCATATTTCAATAAACACTTGGGTTGTTTCCACCTTTTGTTTGTTGTGAATAATTCTCCTGTGGGCATGGATATACAAATATCTTTTTGAGACCGGCTTCCATTCTTTTGGGTATATATCCAAAAGTGGAATTGCTAGATCATACAGCAATTCTACTTTTAATTTTTTGAGAAACCACCATAGTATTTTGTACAGCAGCTGCATCATTTTGCATTTCCAGCAATAGTGTGCAAGGGCTCCAGTTTCTCCACATCTTCCCCAACATTTGTTATTTTCTATGTCTTTGTTAGTAGCCATCCTATTAATGGGTATTGATATATTGCCTTTTGAGGAAGTATTTTGTAACTTTCAAAGATTATCCATAAGTAGGGGTGCCTGGGTGGCTCAGTGGGTTAAAGCCTCTGCCTTCCGCTCAGGTCATGATCCCAGGGTCCTGGGATCAAGCCCCGCACCAGGCTCTCTGCTCAGCAGGGAGCCTGCTTCCTTCCTCTCTCTGCCTGCCTCTCTGCCTACTTGTGATCTCTGTCTGTCAAATAAATAAATAAAATCTTTTTAAAAAATACAGTCTTCAAAAAAAATCTGAATCATTTCAATGAAGATGTTTTTACCCAGTTGTCATTATCAGATAATCTTTAACGAAGATCACCTCTAAATGGGAAAGTTTTGCTAAGTTTTCATACTGATATTAATTTCCTGAACATGTAAATAAGATTATCTCTTTTTAAATTTAGATTGAGTGAGACAAACCATAAGTGACTCTTTTTTTTTTTTTTAAAGATTTTATTTATTTGACAGAGAGAGAAATCACAAGTAGGCAGAGAGGCAGGCAGAGAGAGGGGAGAAAGCAGGTTCCCTGCGGAGCAGAGAGCCCGACGTGGGGCTCGATCCCAGGACCCTGGGATCATGACCCT